>NC_052518.1:63561268-63737555 GCF_014356525.2 Nilaparvata lugens | reverse complement strand
AAGAACACGGAGACCCTGCAAGCCTGCAAGCTACAATGAGAAAAGGCAAGCTGCCGGATGTGTTAGAAACGTAGGCAAAGCGCTCGCAAACGAATGGTGAAAAAGTAACAAATATCTAAAAGGTAAGATGCCTAAAGACAAGATTAAATTCTAAAAAATCGAATAGCACAAATATTAAAATTGCAACGGCAAAAAATCCGACGAAAAAAGTACGAATAGAAGTATAGAAAACCAGCTGATGGAGCAGTGGCAAAAAACCGCGATTGAGACGTCACTGATCAGCGCAGACGCACAAAAGACACAGCGCGCAGACAGACAGACATGATGACGACATGAAGTCTACGTAGTAGCGGAACGAATAACAAGCGAAACCGTTCCAAAGATGCTTTGTCAGATTTTACATAAACTGGGCCCCTTGTGTCATACGGGGGTATGGCACAATAAGAAAAAGTAAGAAATATGTAAAATCTGGCAAGGCAATTGGAAATTGAAAACTGGGCCCCATGTGAGAACCAGGGGAAAAGAACAATGAAACCTGAAAATACAACATGAACCATAAGAGCAAGGGGATTAACTAGAATCCTCATCAATGGGAAGAGGTGCTAAACTCGAAATAGCTCTCTTAAAGGTGCTGGAGGGAGTGAGAACAGTGACAACTCGAACCTTGTCATCCTTACCGGGATGAACTTCAGTAATGCGCGCCAGCTTCCAAGTGGACTGCGCGGAACCCGGATCCTTCAAGATGACAACTGTACCGACCTTCAAATTTTCACAACTGTTTAACCATTTGCCTTTTTTCTGAAGAGTGGTTAAATATTCACGAGACCACCTATCCCAGAGCTCCTGGATAGAAACGGCAAGTTGATACCAACGCGAACGATGGTCAATGTGTTTGGTATTAGGCGGCAAGAAGGGTAATGACGTAAGAGGACGTCCAATCAAAAAATGACCTGGAGATAAGTAGGCAAGATCATGTGGATCTTCCGACAAGGGAACAAGAGGGCGCGAATTCAAGATGGCCTCGACCTGAGCAGCAAGAGTACAGGTTTCTTCAAAGTTAAATACCTTGTTGAAAGTGACTACACGGAATATGCGTTTGAAATTTTTTACCGCATTCTCCCAGAGTCCACCGAAGTGTGGAGCCCGAGGGGGAATGAAGTGCCATTGGATGTTGAGTACAGACATAGTGTCATGAATATCTGATTTGAGACGATCAGAGGACAAAAATTCGTGGAGCTCACGTAGCTCATTGTTGGCACCATCGAAAGTTGTGGCATTGTCCGAAAAAATGGAATGCGGGATGCCACGACGAGCAGAAAAACGAATCAGAGCGGCAATAAATGCCTTGGAAGTAAGTTCCGAGACAGTTTCAATATGAACGGCACGAGTTACCATACACACAAACAGCGACAAGTATGCCTTAGAAAAAGTACGAGATTTGGGGCCGCCTACACGGATGGAAATAGGACCGGCGTAATCCAAACCACAATTATAAAAGGGAAAGTTAGCCTGAACGCGGGCCGCTGGTAAACTACCCATGATTTGCTCAGAGCGAAGAGCCGAAAAGCGAAAACACAATATGCAATGCCGCAATACACTTTTGATGGTGCGACGGGTGGAGGGAAACCAAAATCGTTGTCTTACACTGGCCATGGTGGCCTGCACCCCAGCATGACTTATACGACGATGGTGAGCAACAATAAATGCACGAGTGAATTTATGATTGCTAGGCAACAATATTTGATCTTTGTAATCAAAGGAAGCATTTGCATTTTGCAAATGTCCACCAACTCTGAGCAGAGAATCTGAATGAACGAATGGTGACAAGGCTTTAATAGAACTATTAGGCAATAGCTCCTGATTTTGACGCAATGCCTTAAGTTCGGCAGAGAAAGCTTCTTCTTGAATAGATTTGAAGATACAATTTTCAGCTTCTGAAATTTCAGAGACAGCTAATTGACCAAAGCGCGGAGTGACTGAATTTTGTTTTCTACAATTATGAATGAACCGTAGAACATACGCCGTAGTACGAACAATTTTGTGATAAGTTGAGCAACTATTGATTATACCTGAAATAACATCATTGCGAGATGAAGTAGTAGCTAATACATGAACTGATTGAGAACTGATTTCCTGAACTGATACCTGAACTGATTTCTCTGACTGATGAGAGACATCATTTGAAGTTAGGACATTTGATGTGACCCTACGGGGAGTGGCCACAGGTGAAGCGGGGAGGCACGAACGAGGTGCTGCAATAGGACGAATAGCTTTACAAGAACCAAATATGACCCAACCTAGACTGGTTTTCTGAAGAATGGGAGCGTTTTGAGCTAGATACAATTTACCAGGCTGAAGTATCGATGCGAATATGCCAGCACCAAGTAACAAATCCACAGGCTTAGGCTGATCAAACAATGGATCCGCTAATTTGAGTTCAACGGGAATTGAAATTTTGGAGAGATCGATGTTCACACTAGGAACATTAGCTGATATGCTATCAACTACAATACAATTTTCTTCGACCGACCACGAACGATCAGCTGAAGACAAGCAAACTGAATGAGAAACAGATGATTTGGTCTTATTCTCACCTACACTATGAATCAAAGTGTCAGAATACAAGGTAACAAGTGACAATTTTTCAGCCAACCTAGTTGACATCAAATTACAATCAGAGCAAGAGTCTAAAAGCGCGGTTGCTTTAATAAATTCCCCACTAGAAGTTTGAACCAAAACTTCAGCAGTAGGTAACAAGGCGACAGTTGATTGCTGTTGCAAACACAGTGACGAAGTAGAGCTCATCGTGACATGAGAGTTCTTCTGAGGCTGTTCTGCATGAGAAACCGCTTGCTTAGTTGTTTCCGCATTCTGAACCATGACGGGATTAAAAACAGCATTCTTACCCTTGGAGGGAGCAAAAGATTGAGAATGAATAAGATTTGAAGTTACCTTATCCTTAGAAGTAGGCTGAGTGTCCCGTGATTGAGGATACGACCTGTGAAGAACAGTGTGGTGACTCTTGCCACAAAGTGTACACAATTTGTCCGAACAAACATGATTGGGTGCAAAAGGCTTGAGGCAATTATAACATAACCTTTTGTCACGGACAGCATTCCCACGATCAGTAACCTGTAACTTCAATAATTCATTACAACGATTTGGAAAATGACCAACAGAATTACAAAAACTACAAGGTGACATAGAAGAGGTAGTAACCTGCATCCTAGCTTGAACATTCGATTGATTTTGGTTGAACTTCGGCTTGCTATGAGCACCAACCGAGTTGGATGTACCTTGCTGTACATTTCCTTGATGATGGTTAGCTGAGCTTGAAGCAACATCTTCCATGATTTTGCATTGTGATTCCAAAAAATTCCAGAATTTATCAATGGTGGGAATGTCGTGTATACCAACACTCTTTTCCCATTCTCGAACAGTAGCAGTATCCAACTGCAACAACATTTTGTGCATATACAACAAGTCCTTGATTTGGACTCTAAGTTGAAGCGCTTCGAGCGCGGTGATGTGGGACTTGCAAAAGTCAATGAATGCCCGTAATGATTGCGGACAGTTACGCTTTATGGTGGGCGGAGATTCAATTGCCGTGACGTGCCTGGCAGCAATTAATCTCTTGTTGTCATACCTCTCCCTTAAGAGGTTCCATGCAAGCTGAAAACCATTTTCGTCAGCTTCAATGTGTTCCACTCTAGCAAGAGCTTCACCACTGAGTGATTGACGAAGATAGAAAAATTTCAATGAATCATTAATGTTATCTTGATTACCAATAATATTAGTAAAGGCACTTGAGAATGCTTGCCATTTTGAAAGCTCCCCATTGAAGCGTGGAAGCGGTATCTGAGGCAACTGAAAATTTGCCAAAGGTGCGTTTTGAGATGTTGGCCGCTGGAAAGCACCAGCAGTGGCCTCATTGTTACGTTGTCTGCTTTCAAAGGCAGTTAATGCAGCGTTTGCCTTAGAGGTAATGGAGATAAACTTATTGAGTATCTCAAAATGAGTTGAAGTGTCCTGTGCTTGCAACTCTGAATTCGATAATTGTTGATGTATCTTATCATACTTAATTCTAAGTGAACCTAGTTCGTTTTTTACAGTCAATAGTTGATAATAAGTGGCTTCAGTGTCCACAACATAATCGTTATAGCTGGTTATGAACCAATCTATTTCCTGGTGTAAATTGTCTCTTGTATTGAAAAGAGCAGAAGGCTCAGGAAGTGAATCTTCCTCATTATCAGACATGCTTAAAAATTAACAGAAAAACCTGAGTGAATGACACAAAGTGCACTGTAGTAATGCGATTGCTGCGCCAATAAGCAACCTTGGGCGCTGGTCCAGTACGCAGAGAGGCACGCCTGTGGGTTTGAGGCAAGTTGTATCAAGCTTGCTGCGCGGCGAGTCGAGTAGCGAGCTCGCAAGGCGGTGTGGTATGCCGTGTGTTGCTTTCTCAATGCGCAATAGCCGTCTGTGACCAGTTCAGTGCGGTTCAGTCTCTCAGGGTACAAGATAGTTGATAGCTGGTGCATACACGTCGCAGCGTGCTTTGAGTTGCAGCCAGTACTGAAAATTTGAAACAAGTGTGTGAATGCTTAATATTAAACAAAATAAACATACAAAGGTACAATGAAATAAAATATACACTAGAGTGGGACCTAATCATTGGCGTCAAGCTAGACTATTAGGCACACGGTCACTGAAACCCCAAGGTTCAATGGACCAAGAAATGGGTAATAAAAATTAACAATTATCCTAGGCAAACTGGGTCAAAGATGACGGGCAGGAGGACCAATTTTTACAATTGGTCAAATTAACAATTATCCCAGGTAAACACTGGATCAGGAAATCTGGCCCAGATGAACCAACTTTTATGACAGAATCCAAGGGCAGGGCAGTGGACTGTGGATGATAGTTGGTATAAATACCTACAAATAAATCTTTGAATTCTGTACATAAAAATACTGATAGCTTGAAGTGTGGTAAGTACGCCAATAAAAGACTAAATGAATCAACAATATAAGATTTAATAATAATAAGATGATAATAGTAGGCAGATGGCCACATACAAAAACAATTGTATCAAGTATCTTGGGATCAATAAAATAATGATAGGCAGGTGGCCACATACAAACATTGAATCAAATATTTTGAGATCAATAAATTATTAATAGGCAGATGGCCACATACAAAAGCAATTGTAAGTAGGTTAAGTCTTTGAATCCTTAAATAATAATAGGCAGATGGCCACATACAAAAACAATGAGTCAAATCTTGGGAAAATTACAAAATGTGAAATAATGTAGAGAACTACAACATTTAAAAGAAATTAGGTCAATGACATTAATGACCATTGAGGTCTGACAATAACTGCAGAGGTATTAATGATATTAAATTATTAATGATATTGGTATTAATGATATTGCAATAAATGCAAAGGTATTAATAATGATACCTGAAATGAATATAATTGAGTGCAATAATGAAAGCTATTACTAAGGTACAATAATAATGATTAAAAAATGACAATAAGCTGTAAAAAATGCTCAGCAAATAACATACATAAAAAATATATGTGGCATAGGCCTTCAGTGATTTTAATGTCAAGATAGACTTCGACCAAACAATTAATAGGCGTTACTGGCCTTAAAATATCACTTAAGAGCTAAGGGTAGCTAATAAATACAATGAAGATTATCCAGGTAAATATAGGCGACATGGGCCTTCAATGAATTGAATGTCAAGACAGACATCAATTAGAACGAGTAATAGGCGACAGTGGCCTTCAATGAATCACTTGTAAAGCCAAGGGTAGATGTCAAATCCAATAAATAAATAGGCGTCGATGGCCTCAGTGAAATGAATGTCAAGATAGACATTAACTAAACAATAGGTAGGCGTCGGTAGCCTCAGTGAATCACTTGTAAAGCCAAGGGTAGCTGTCAAATCCAATGAATTAATAGTTGCTACTATTGAATACAATTATATAGGCGTCAGTGGCCTCAATGAGTTGAATGTCAAGATAGACATTAATAAAATAATAAGTAGGCGTCAGTGGCCTCAGGAAATCACTTGTGAAGTCAAGGGTAACTGTTAAATACAATGAATTAATAGGCGTCGGTGGCCTCAATGAGTTGAATGTCAAGATAGACATTAATAAAATAATAAGTAGGCATCAGTGGCCTCAATGAGTTGAATGTCAAGATAGACATTAATAAAATAATAAGTAGGCGTCAGTGGCCTCAAGAAATCACTTGTGAAGTCAAGGGTAACTGTTAAATACAATGAATTAATAGGCGTCGGTGGCCTCAATGAGTTGAATGTCAAGATAGACATTAATAAAACAATAAGTAGGCGTCAGTGGCCTCAATGAGTTGAATGTCAAGATAGACATTAATAAAATAATAAGTAGGCGTCAGTGGCCTCAATGAGTTGAATGTCAAGATAGACATAAATAAAATAATAAGTAGGCGTCAGTGGCCTCAGGAAATCACTTGTGAAGTCAATGGTAACTGTTAAATACAATGAATTAATAGGCGTCGGTGGCCTCAATGAGTTGAATGTCAAGATAGACATTAATAAAATAATAAGTAGGCATCAGTGGCCTCAATGAGTTGAATGTCAAAATAGACATTAATAAAATAATAAGTAGGCGTCAGTGGCCTCAAGAAATCACTTGTGAAGTCAAGGGTAACTGTTAAATACAATGAATTAATAGGCGTCGGTGGCCTCAATGAGTTGAATGTCAAGATAGACATTAATAAAATAATAAGTAGGCATCAGTGGCCTCAATGAGTTGAATGTCAAGATAGACATTAATAAAATAATAAGTAGGCGTCAGTGGCCTCAATGAGTTGAATGTCAAGATAGACATAAATAAAATAATAAGTAGGCGTCAGTGGCCTCAGGAAATCACTTGTGAAGTCAAGGGTAACTGTTAAATACAATGAATTAATAGGCGTCGGTGGCCTCAATGAGTTGAATGTCAAGATAGACATTAATAAAATAATAAGTAGGCATCAGTGGCCTCAATGAGTTGAATGTCAAAATAGACATTAATAAAATAATAAGTAGGCGTCAGTGGCCTCAAGAAATCACTTGTGAAGTCAAGGGTAACTGTTAAATACAATGAATTAATAGGCGTCGGTGGCCTCAATGAGTTGAATGTCAAGATAGACATTAATAAAATAATAAGTAGGCATCAGTGGCCTCAATGAGTTGAATGTCAAGATAGACATTAATAAAATAATAATGATGCATACGTAAATGAAAATTGAAAAGAACGATTTACATAACCTGAATAAAATTTTGAAGAGGAGATGCGGCCAGGCAGGCAGGCAACGACTCCGCAATACCAACAGGAACAGGACATCAGCAAGCGATGAAGTGATTAGGCCATGCGATGACAAGCATGGAAACGTCCATTACAGCAAGCGAATCCCCCAATGGAAAAGTAGGCTGGAGCGAGTAGAATTCCAAACGAATAATCCGATCTTCAAATTGTGGAATTTTTGGATTGATTTCCAAACAGTAGAGATGATGCACTTGAAAATTTGAGGTTCACGAGGTGAAGCCAATTGTAGAAAAAATGGCAACTGAAGCTTACATGAGGTTGCAATTTTTAGACAAAGTTTATCCAATTTTAACAGAGTAACTGAGTGAAGAACTCGATGAATAATTGAATCACACTGAAGAATGGAACAAACGAATTAATTTGAAGAATAATTCACACTTTAAAAAGGTTTTGTAGATCAAATGAATAGCGATGAAACGCTCACACGAGGTTGCAATTTTAGACAAAGCTTATCCAATTTTAACAGAGTAACTGAGTGAAGAACTCAATGAATAATTGAATCACACTGAATAATGGAACAAACGAATTAATTTGAAGAATAATTCACACTTTAAAAAGGTTTTGTAAGTCCGATGAATTCAGATGAAAGGTTTAGACCGAAGGCGTAAATGCACCATCGACTATCCACCATTGAAGAAGAACACGGAGACCCTGCAAGCCTGCAAGCTACAATGAGAAAAGGCAAGCTGCCGGATGTGTTAGAAACGTAGGCAAAGCGCTCGCAAACGAATGGTGAAAAAGTAACAAATATCTAAAAGGTAAGATGCCTAAAGACAAGATTAAATTCTAAAAAATCGAATAGCACAAATATTAAAATTGCAACGGCAAAAAATCCGACGAAAAAAGTACGAATAGAAGTATAGAAAACCAGCTGATGGAGCAGTGGCAAAAAACCGCGATTGAGACGTCACTGATCAGCGCAGACGCACAAAAGACACAGCGCGCAGACAGACAGACATGATGACGACATGAAGTCTACGTAGTAGCGGAACGAATAACAAGCGAAACCGTTCCAAAGATGCTTTGTCAGATTTTACAAAGGTAATATATCAGTTTTTACTTTTCCTACAGACATTGAAAAAAACAATGAATGGACAAAAATAATAAGCAATGTTAATAAGGTCAAATTTAAACCGACAAAAAGAAGCGTTGTGTGCATAAAACATTTTCTAGAAAAGCACATAATTCGTGAAAATAAAATTACTTCCAGTGATGGTACCATTCAAATTCTTCAGAGAAAACATCTAAAATTGTTGGAAGATGCAGTTCCATGTATATTTCCAAACATCTCTGGTCCAACTCCTACTATTCCACGGAAAACACCCAATGAAAGAAGAAGAGAACAAAATGAGAGAGACGAACGAGAACTAGCAGAATTGTGTAAAAAGGATAAAATAAGCGATTTTAAAACTTTTGCTAGTTCATTCCAGAATAGAGAGTGTAGGGATTTTATGTATCATGCATTTGATGATTATGTTCTATTTGTAAAAATTGAAGAAATACGAGAAATACCAAAATTTGCTGTAAGCTTCAAAATTTTAAAAGACTTATCTGTGAAGTGTTATTTTAATGATAGCATTTTGCCAATGAAAAATTTCCCATGGCTTACAAATGGCAAGTTATCAAAGTGGTCTATGTTTGACACTCTATTGAATCACCTGTGCACTTTTTCAACAAATGTTTCGCTGCCAATCAAATCAGAAATAGTTTCAATTTCTGACAATATTTGAATAGATTAGTATTGAGAGTTGAGGATCAAATAATTACTAATGATGAGGTTGATTTGGCAAATTTAGAAGATAAACTGAATAAACTAAAATTTTTAAATGAACAATTGTTTCTCTGCTCAGCTTCCAAGATACATTATTCAACTGAAACCATTGTTTGGGCTTCTTATATAGCCTTATCATTTCCATCGGCTTATGATATGATAAGGAATTCAGGCCTGTTAAATCTTCCTCATCCAAAGCATCTGCGCCGATTGTCAGGGAATATAAAATCAGAAATTGGGTTGAACCAGTCTCAGATAGAGTATTTAAAGGAACGGTGTGAAAATCTCCAACCAATACAAAAGGTTGTTAGTGTGATTTTTGATGAGATAAATGTGCAAGGTAAGCTTTGTTACAGAGGAGGCCGATTAGAGAAGGTATTGCTATGGATGAGGAAAAAGTTGAAAATGCAGTCAGAATACAAGCATTTATGGTGTCATCGGCATTTGGTAAATATGAGGACATTGTGGCATTGTATCCCATAAAAAGCAATACTTCTGAAAATTTAAAAACATGCACATTACAAGTACTGAAAGCACTAAACGAAATTGGTTTCAATGTGCTTTGCCTTATATGTGACAATCATAGACTCAACAGAGGGATGTATCAAATTTTGTGCAATGCAAAAAATAACAGAGAGTACATTGTGAATCCTTTCAACTCTCAACAAAAAGTCTTTCTTCTGTTTGATACGGTTCATCTATTAAAATCCATAAGGAATAATTGGCTTAATCAAAAAAATGAAGAGCAGTCATTTGTTTTCCCCGCTTTTAACAACCAACAAAATATTATGTGTGCAAATGTTCATGACTTGAAAGCATTACATGCCAGTGAAGAAAATAATATTGTGAAAACTGCACCAAAAGCTTATCGAAAAAAGTTTTGTATCCTACAATATTTGAGAGACAAAATGTGCTCCTCACATGCAAAATTTTTGACGAGAAAGTGATTGCTGCACTGCAAAATAAAAATGATATCTTTGTTGAAGGCACTGTTGAATTTATCAAAATTATCATGTCTTGGTGGAAAATAGTAAATGTTCGCACCCCAGAAGGCGGTATAAGACTAAGAGATCCATTACGAGATCCAATAAAAAATCCAGATGACTCAAATGTCCAATTTCTAAAAGATTTCGTGCAATGGTTGAATGCTTGGGAGAACATTGTGTTTGTACCAGATGAATCAAATCCTAAGCATACTGCAAAACTGACACCAGATACATTTTCATCTCTTAATCAGACTTGCAAAAGTATAATACAGCTGATTGAATATGTATTTGCAAACATCCAATTCAAATACATTTTACTTGGTAAATTGTCTTCAGACTGTCTTGAGGGTCGCTTTGGAAGATATCGTCTGATGAGTGGATCAAATTATAATGTTAGTGTTTGCCAGGTTGTTGATTCAGAAAGAAAATTAAAAGTCTTGAATTTACTGAAACTAGAATCTTCAAGTCTAGGCCGATTCAGCATTAAACAATTTAATGAAAAACAAGGAAGGTTGCAAATTGAAGCTGATATGAATGATACTCCAATAAGTTCAGCATTATTTGAAGATTGTAATTTTTCAAAAAATGTTATTTTTGAGAAAAGTGAAGAAATTTCTATAACAGAATCTGAGTCCGTCTCTCTTCTATATATAGCTGGCTATGTGTGTCATGCAATGATAAAGTACATGGGAAGTTGTGAATGCTGCTGTCGATTGGTAAAATCAGGAAAGGATATGGTGGTAGAGGCAAGTAACGTAGCTGCCTATCAGTACCTAAACTGCATTACGCGTGGAGGTTTGAAGGAACCAACAGAGTATATACATCAACTTGTTATCCTGGAATTCAAAATATTTAGCTGCCTCATATCTCCAGAGTATGAGGAAAAATTCACCAAGTGTAAGAAACAGCGTGAAGTACTCAAATATATAACCAGATTTGCATTTTTAGTTTATTATAAACAGTTTGAAAATCAATCGTGCAGTTGTGGGAAAACTATGAATGATTTGATAAATAGAGCATCACATATTATTGCAAATATCTTTTTGAATAATTATACAAAAATGTGCAATGATCACCTCTCGAGTCGTAACTCGACAGATTCAAATTTGAAAAAGAGGAAACTGCAGACTTTCAATTGACTAATATAATAAGGCAAAGTAGGAGCCCTAAGACATATTCGATATGCATTATCCTAATGTATATTAGCCGTTATATATTATAATTATCTTATATCTACACATTATATACATAATAAAATATATTATACATTATATCTATATAATATTACATATCATGTCAAAGTAAAATAGCACTGATTCACTCACCATGAACAAAACTAAAATAAAATCTACCTACTGGACAAAATAATTAAAAATTTGACAAATGTGCTCATGCACTTGTCCTTCTAGAGGCGCACTAGGACCAGATTAGAAAAAAATTAAAACATATGAACAATAGGTCTAAACAGTATGCGTTTTTTTCAACTCTTTCAAGAACTAATCAACAGAAAATGTAACATTTTGCGCAGAGGTTCAGCTGGGGTCTGGAAATTCAAAATTACTATGACTTCAATATTACAAGATTGGCAATTTTCCAGCGTTCACTAGCGTTTTTTCAGCTTTTCTATAATTAAGAGAAAATGCTTAAATTTAGTACAAAAGTTAAGCTGAATCATGAAGAAATATTGTATTGTAAGGGCTTAGAAGATGCCCAAAGTCGGCGTTTTATCAGCTTTTTCAAATAAAATGAGCAGAAAATTTTTCAATTTTATACAAATTTTCACATAGGAAGAAATAACATGACAAACTTTGAGCAACAATGAATTGGGTGGCGCCAATGATACCTCTGCCATTGAGCAGATAATACAGCACTCAGCTGGGGGACTCTTAGCCTTTGCATGTTAGATAACACTATAGAAATATAAAATGTATTGAAGATTGGTGTGTGATCACATTGTGTGCGTATTATGTGCAAGTACACGCTTTGTTATGAATGAACAGGCAAATACTATGACTTCATAGTACTTGCGTAAGGACGAACTGAGCAAAACTATCGAGGAAGCCACACCCAGTTGGCTGCAGGCTCTCATGGAGCTAACAGTGCACACCTCCTTTGGCAAGCACGACCCCTAGAAGGACGATATCACACTTGTCCTCCTGCCCTTCCAGATATTCAAGATTATGCCCATATCCACCGAAGAGGAAAAAGGTTCACCGACACTTATTGGATTTTGGGTCCGAGCAATGGGAAACACTCACATTAAAATGTCCACTTGTTGGTTGCGTTTAGTATGAGAAGCTACATGCCAGGCACAATGTGTTCCAATGAAACTTTTCAAATTGTGTTTTTTGGCTCATGCTTGAATCGGCGTACACTTGCACATTTACGCATCCAATGTGATCGCACTAGACTGCCGACACACAAACGGAGAAAACCTGCCAAAGAGAGAAAATATGACAATTCCTGGTCACTGACTATGAAGAATAGGAACAAGTAACAAATTTAATAAGTAAGTGACCACACCTTTACGTTATCCATATCATAACAATTTGTTCAATGAATATAGCGAGCTTTAATGTAATAAGCTTTCATCATTGGTTAATAATCACTCCTGAATAATGCACAGATTTGTTATGATATAACATGGTCTTACTATGCTAACTTATTTACAGTGTGTTTATCAGCCATAAAGAAACCTTATTTTAGAGTTGGAAATAGATAGCCTATGATAATGAAAATAAAATATAAGTTACCGGTACCTACTGGATAAGGCTGAATATTGAAATCTTTTGCTGAGTAAGCTAACAATATAATTATTTAAAACATATTTTAGTCTATAATAAAAACTATTGGAAATATGTTGGGCTCTTTTACTCAATATAATCCAAACCATAAAAGTTTCCAATTTCATAACATTCTTGTTATAGGTACTTCAAGTAGAAGTAGAATTTATATTCCAATAATAAGCTCTATAAGAAAAATAAATACTTATTATATTATATGATGACAAAAAACTTACAAATTTACTTTCGCCTTACTTTCTAATAAGACTTATTTGTGTATTTCATCTGAAAAGTTATGAAATCAAATAAAGTTAGATTGCCATACTACAAGATTTCAAATGGGGAGTCTGAGTTCCTCTCTGGAAATCAAGGTGTATTGTAATAAAAATAAAAAAACAATCTGTAGGCCTAGTTCTTAAAACTTTCAGCAACTCAACTATAATCTTTATTTCATGACAATAAATTATTAGACTACGTGTTTTGAAATTTAACGTGATTATAACTCAAGTACAAATAACCTACAAATTTGTTGACTAATAAATAGGAATTTTGTGAGAACTCAATGATTGCTGCCCTTAAAATTAATGATAGATGTTGAAATATGTATCGGGAAAATAAAATAACAAGCCACTATTCTAAAAAGTAATTAACAGTAGAATTATCAACGTTTATTCACGAAAAATTCCACTCGACATAGGGATTTCAATGTAAACACGGGTTGAAGTGTACGCTTTTGAACAGCTGATCACCTGAGTGTTCTAGCCTTGTAGTTCCGTAAGCAACGGATGACGTACCTTTGTTTACAATGTCGTCCGAGTGGTTTGTCGTCCGAGTGGGTACCCACCAAGCTTAAGTTTATTAATAGCCTGTTACTTCAAAACTTCAAAATTCTTTTCACTGTTGAGACAATCCAAATCTAATTTAATACTCTCTTTTGCAAGCTCAGGTCTGACATAAATAGATACTCCCCCATGTATGAATTGTTTTCTACAATAACTATTGACTAAAACATAATCATCTAATTTATGATAAATTATATCTTATTCCTTGCACCAATGCTCACTCAGACAAAGAGTGTGACAATTGTTTTTATTCCCATATTCATTCAAAACTACATGTTTATTGTTTATACCTTGAACATTTAGATATCCTACATTAAATTCTGAGGTAATAGACATTTCAATAGGCTTACGTAAGTTAATTGTCCTGGGATTAATACAGATATTACTAGTGGACCGTGTTATTTTAGTTTGATTACCTACGGTCTCATTTAAAGATTGTGCATTACAATTAGTAACAAAAGTTTCATTTTTCTTATAATTAGGTGAACTACTCGTAATAGCAATAGATGAACAATCTATACATCTAAAAAATAATTGTTGTCATTTCCCTTTTGACCTAATGTAATAGTGTTTTTGGTTGACTCTAAAGTGGCATTGATTCGAGTTACAGTATTCAGTATCATGTCAACAATATGTTTTTTACCAATTCTGTTAAGATTAAGACCATGAGACGTGTGGAATCTTGCTCCCAGTGAACTTAAATCCGTAAAAACAACGTTTGAGAAGCGTTTGCTTATGTTTTTAACTGTTCATTGGTTTTATGTACTTCCACATTTACACATGACCACTGGGGTAGATCACAGAGAAGAGGATGACTCATCCCTTCTCTGTGGGTAGATCATAACGGTGTGGTACGGAGAACACTAATACGTTAGTATGTCGCAGTTCCAAAAGTCTCTTTTTGAACGATCTAATAAAATTATTTGATGCTACGTCATTAGTTCCAGCAATAAGAACCACAAGATCTTTCTCACACATATCAGAACACATATTATTGCACTCCTCCGTCACTGCATCAAACTTGGCACCCGGCTTCATCATATTTAGAAAGTCATGATCACTCTCTGAAGAGACACCCTTGGCAACCTGTCTTCCCTGACTGTCCGAAAAACACCTAATCTTCACTCGGTGTTTCGTGTTATTACTGTCGGTCTTATTATTTCTATGTATGTCTCGTGAGTCATTATTATTTGATTGTAAGTCCTTTCCTTGCACCAGTTGTGTATTATTACTTTTTAAATTCGCCCACTGGAGTCGGTCCTCACTTCGTCGCTGCGTCAAAACATCACATGATGCCGAATTCACTAGCACCTCGTATTTATTCTTCCATCGGCTGGCTTCATCTCTGGACATTTCTATTTCACTCCGTAAGACACAGTTGTCAACCTCCAAAGTTTCCACAGTAACGGCCATAGATTTAAGTTGATCTTTGATAGCCAGATGTTCGTTCTTAAAATTTAGCGCCATTGAACTGGACTCAGCTTTTTGAGATTTCACTTGATTCTCGAGTATTTCAATTTGAATCTTCAATTCTTGTGAGAAGGCAATTAAATCATCTCGTTGCTGAAGAAGCTCGACTGTACGCATACTATCTGAAGAATCAGTTGAGACAGTCCTTGTGGTCGGCGTATTTACACCCATATCACAAGTCATAGGTGATGAAAGTGAACTTCTGTTATTTCTATGAGTTTTTGGAGATTTTGAAATAAATTCTGAAGCTAATTCACTCCTTGAATTGTCACTCGCAGGATCCAAATCTGGAGCCGGATGATTGTGCTGTCCGATTGTATCTAATACTTTATTTATGCCCGAATTTGTCTTCAAATTTACCGGACAGCCAATGCTGAGACATCTCCACGAGATTCTACCATCAACCATAATGCGATCCCTTTTGAAATTAAATCCATCAACCTCAATAGCGACATTCCCTCTCGTCCTCGCTGTAAATTTTCTTATTAAAGGAGTCATAATTAAAGCTCAGTTCGAGCACAGTTCAGCGCGGCGTCACTCAGTTCAAGGAATATAAAGATGAAGTCAGTTTTCACTGGGAATTAGAGATTCATAAGGGAAAAGGATAAGGAAGCGTCTTGAGGGCAATCAAAACAAAAGCGGAGAAGGAAGCCCCTGAGTCAGGATATGATTGTGCGAATATAGGTAATAGAATAAAGTCTTCTTGATTTAAACTACGCGCTTTTGAAGTACTATGGCTACGAGTAAACAAACAAGTTGAACAGCTGTGAAGCGCTCGGTCTATTGACAGATAGTGATAACACTTTCTCTCTCTTACCGTTATCAGCTAATCGACGTCACAATTCAATAGGCCTACTGGCTCTAGCAGACGACAGATAGATTCAGTACGGTAGTTGCTTATTGTTATTAGCAATCGCAGGCAAAAACCGGCAGTCAGAAATGGCCGAAAATCTGTCAAGACCGTGTAAAAAGTTCGTAAGCTTCACTTGAATATCAGTATCTATACTTACAGTTAACCTTACGTGGATATTATCAGCAGGTACACCAAAACTTTATAATTCACATAGAACCAACCACTTAAGGTAATTCCAGGAGAGATGCCCCACCGGGAGAGTTGCCCCACTTGCTGTAGTTCTCAAACATAATGAGAGAGGGCTCTTCTAGTACATTCATTCTGTCAGTTGAACTCCAGTCAACAATAGAGAGAAGTTACAAACGTTTTCTTTTGTTATTTTTGTCTGTAAAAATCAAAATCCATTTAAGTAGTCTATTGTGTTTTCTTCCTTCGTTATAAGATAAGGTGTTATATTTGAGGCTGATAATAACGTTTCCAAGAGGATATTGAAATGTAGTTGGTGAGAACTTGTTGTGAGTCGTTTATAGTTGATCTGTATGTAGTAGGCGGCCATCTTATTTCCTTTGTAGATCGACATGGTGCTGGGGCATCTCTCCCCTGTCAAAAGGATAGATGCCTCATGGAATTCTGGGAGAGATGCCCCAAGCAAACTGTATGGGTGAATTGCCCCACAATTTCAAACTGCAATTAAATATGAATTAAATTCAATGTGATAGTTCAAATGAATATAAAAACTGGTTTTAGGCATTCAATATATGATTCCATCATATATATTTAGTATTCAATTATTTGAAATTTTATAATGCAACTTAATGATTTACTTATGATTCACTTATATCAATCATGTAATTTTTTACTCAATAATACATTTCTTATTTCATTTCTGTTAAAACAATAAAACATTAAGAATTTGAAATTACATTCTCTCAGATTACCTCAATATTAATGAATGGGGCATCTCTCCCAAACAGAAAGGGCATCTCACCCGGACACATGGGAGAGATGGCCAAATGTATTAGTGTTATAAATGGAATTATTTAAAAACAGTATGATTTCCAACATGGAATGTTTCCAACAGATGTTGATGACAAATGATAACCATGTTCAATCACCAAATACTATTTCCCTCTGGATGTCCCAGTAGTTTTTATGACGTCATTTCCTTAGGTGGGGCATCTCTCCTGGAATTACCTTACTAATTCTTTAACTTCTACCACTTATAAATTCATGAAAATATGGAGTAACAAATTTGAGCAATAACATATATCCATAAACGCTTCATTTGTTTATTGACTTGGATAAACAACATTATATGATAATCCTATTGCTATATCAGATAGAGAATTTTCCATTATTAAACCTGCAAACTTAAAGCTGCGTTTACACCAAAGTTATTAACAAAATGTTAATAACTTAATCCTTATTGATTCTATTAGATTGAACATAACTTATCATACACATGATGAACATATATATATATATATATATATATATATGTGTGTGTTTGTCAAGTTCGATTCAATCGAATAGAATCTACAAGGATTAAGTTATTAACATTTTGTTAATAACTTTGGTATAAACGCAGCTTCAGTCATGTAGACATAATGCACAATGGTACTGAATCAACAATATTCATATAAAACATGAAAATACTATTTACATATAAAAGGCCTTATACATCTATAACTATGATACAATAAAAAATACCTAGCCTATTAAAACTACAACTCCTCCTGGTGGTCGATCATGTGCATTCCTCATCAAGATCAAATGTAATTGTGTGAGGTGTTGTGGGAGAAGGAGGAGCAGACATCGTAGATGTTCTACAGTAGTTGTGGTGTGGGGTTGTAGTTGAGGTTGAGGGAGAGGGAATGTGGGATGTTAAAGGATGATTGATTGTGGAGAAAGTTGAGGGGATTGCAGGTGAGGAGCTTATAAGATGGTTGAACCCTCCAGTGTCAGCTTTGAATAGTACATTTAATATTTCTCTTTTCACATAAGGAAGAATGCGTTCATCATATTTTCTCATTTCATTTGCAACGTGCAGTGCAAATGAATTGAAAGCATCTTCAATAGGAACATTACTGCTTGATTTTTTCAATATTTGAAATGCCTCCAAAAACATTTCATTCTGGGGGTCTGATGAACGTTTTCTTTTTCTTTTTTGAGCTCCTTCTTCATCCATAGAATGAGACTCTTCAGTAGGCCTAATTTCAGGAGCTGGCTCTCCTACATCCAGTCTCTGAGATGCAGCTCCTTCTTCTGGATTGTCATCCTGTAAAAACAATATTACAGTAATGTATTAATACAGCGATATATATATTTTTTAAATTTCAGTTACCATCTTCAAGTGGAGAATGGGAATCGATATCAAAGGAGTTTGAAGAAAAATGGAATTTCCCCCATGTACTGGGGGCAATGGACGGGAAACATGTCCAGCTACAAGCACCATGGAACAGTGGCACTGAATACTACAATTACAAACATTTTTTTAGTATTGTGCTATTTGCCTTGGTTGATGCCAATTAAAATTTTCTGTATGTAAATGTTGGCAGTCCTGGAAGATTCTCAGATGGGTGTTTTTAAAAATACTGAGCTGTATAGAAAACTAGAAAATAGGACACTTAATATCCCCAGTCCAAAACCATTACAAATTCCTTACAGAATAGAAGTTCCTTACTTCATCTTGGGTGATCAAGCTTTTGAACTTAATGACTACACTATGACACCATTTAGAGGAACTCCACATGCAGGTTCAATTGAACGAATATTCAATTATAGATTGTCCAGGGCACGCAGGGTAGTCGAAAATACCTTTGGAGTAGTCAGTTCAAAGTTTGAGTTTTTGTTGAAGCCCATACGACTTCAACCAGAAAAGGCCAAGATTGTAGTTTTACCTGTTGCATATTTACACAACTACCTATGAAAACAAACATCTTCAAATCAATTGTACATGCCCAGTGGAATGGTAGGTAGAGAGGAAAGTGGAGAGTTAATCCCAGGAGCATGGAGACAAGGACAAATATCTGGTAGCTTGATACCACTTGGATATACACCAAGAAGATTGGGCATTGCATCTAAAAACATTCAATTACATTTAGCTCAACACTTTTCTACAAATGGCTCAATCCCATGGCAAAACAACTATTCGTAATAAATATTGCACAATAGCACTAATACTTAAGTAGTATGAGTACATATACTTGCTAAATATAAGTAAGTAGGCTACTTGTTCAATATATTTGGATTTTTGTTAGATTTTGGATTTTACTAATAAGTTGAATTATTTTATAAATGATAGATTATTACAATACCATTCTTAATGATATCATTCCAATGATACCATTATTTATTCTTATGAATTAGGTACTGACAACCAACATTTGGACTCACTTTCCTCTATAGGGCTAGGCTATATACCTACTAAAATTATTATTGAACAACAATAAAATTTATCAAGTAGCTTACCCATTTTTGATTTTATCAAAACACAACTAGTTTTATTAGAGCCATTTTCAAGTGGCACTAGTTGTATTTCGATAAATAATAAAAATGGTTGAATTTATTAACAAGTTATTTAATTGTTGAATTTTACTGTGTTCCAACATATCGACTAATTTAATGAAAATTAGTCCATGATTTATTACTGCATCCGAACCACAAATGAAATAAGCAAATCTTACTTTACTTTCCAACGTGTCCATTGCATCTTTTGGAATGCTCTTGTCACCAAGAAACTGCTTGAAAAGATTGTATGCAAACCACTTGCTTTTGTAAACGTCATCTCCACCTGTAAATTTGAAAGATTAATGAAAATTATGTTTTATATGAGCTTTATAGTTTTTAATAATTTAATCAAATGTTATTGTAGTGCTGTGATTTTGTTGATATAAATGGAAAGAAATTAAGTGAAAAGACAAATAAAGATGAATTATTGTCCAGTTGCTGGGTATTTGGCTCAGTCTTTTTTAGAAAATATAATAATAAAATGTATCATTATGAAAAAAATGTGATGTCAGATTTTTAACACAATTAACTGTAAAATAAGTTTATATGAATTAAATTTTAATGTTGTTTTGGACAAACATTCTACATTTATATTATTTCCCTTGATTATACTTTGGATAAGAAATGTGAATTAAAGTTGTGAGTCTTTATATTCATGCATATTCATTAAATATTTCCTTGCATAAGGACAAAAGTTCATGTTGTATCACATTTTTATCAGTTTCAGAATTATGGTACTTGAAAAAGTGAGTATGAAGTTGATGATTTTTTTCCTTCTCTGCATGAATGATGAAAAAATGGAAGAGTGGAGTGAAAGAGTGGAATATTTCGTCTGAATTTAAGTTCCCCTGCTGAAACGAAGCCCCACTGGTATTTGTTGGCTGTTAATTAAGATGTACAATATAGTGTACTTTATGTAAAATTAAATGAAACAGTTTCCAGACCTTTAGCTAAAGTACATTTTTAAGATATGTGATGAAATACGCAAAACTTGGTCCTGAAGAACAAGTTCCCAAGGTTTGAAGCAGATTTACCATAATAAATGTACAATAAACACAAAATTTTTTTTTAAAGAACTTGTAGAAATTTCAATTTAAAAGAGAAAGATGTGAAATATGCCTATAATAGACAAACGGAATCCTTAACTACAAACAAATCGCATGAAAAGAGCTTAAGATTTTGTCTTTTTTTTATGCATTTTGTATGTAATTAAGGATTATTTTTTTAAAGGTTGAGTTTGTCTATTATAGACTTATTTTACATATTTCTCTTTGAAATTAAATGTTTCTACAAGTTCTGTAAAAAATATGTTGTGCTTATTGTACATTTTACATAGAAAATCTGCTTCAAACCTTAAAAATCTTGTTTTTCGGGACCAAGTTTCGCCTAAATATCTTAAAAATTACTGTAGCTACAAGTCTGGAAACGGTTTTATCAAATGTTTCAGTTTATTTTACATAAAGTACAGTGAATTGCACACCTTAATTAACAGTCAACAAATATCCATAGGGCTTTGTTTCAGCAGGGAAACTGAAATTCAGACGAAATCTTTCACTCTGTACAACTTGGTAAATAAGTATTTTTGGACCTATGTTAATTAAAACTTTTTTCATCTTTTGATGTGAGGAATCACGCCCTGATTATGGGCACTTTTTTCAGAACACCCTGTTTAAACTAATAAGACATGATCTTTACAGTGCATCAAAATTACTTCAAATATAAGCCCAAAATCGGCGTTTTATCAGAGATTTTCTGTGTTCCAAACACCTTTTTGGAGATCAAATCACAAAAAACCATATTGGTATACTTAATACTTGATACTTGATGTCTTCGTCCTTGACTGGGGGTACCAGACAGACTGTGTCAAAGGTTTTAAAATATTTTAAAATAGTGGCTCCTCAGCCAGCTCAGTCAATGAATAAATTGGTCTATTCATTAATGCCTGTCTGATGAGAGAGCAGAATCTAGTGCAAGGTTTATTTCTCACTTCAATTGGGAGTCTGTTATAAAATCTTAGTGCAGCTGATGGAAAACTTCTCTGCGTGCTGGCCAACCGGCTGTGAGAAACTTCCAGGTTGGTAGCATGGCAAGTGTTGTGGCTGTGAATTCCGTTTCTTCTCACCAACTTATGCTGATTGTCCCTGACATAGATCAAGGAGGACAGAACATACTGACTGTATATGGTGAGAATTTTCAGTTCCTTGAAAAGTGGCCTACAATGATCTGTATGTCCTGCAAAAGAGATGATTCTGGTGGCCTTCTTTTGCAGTAGTAGCACATCGTGACAAGAAGGTGCATGTCCCCACAGCAGTAGACCATATCCGATGTGACTGTGAAACAGGGAATGGTAAGCTGATAACAGGTAGTCTCTGCAGACAATATGTCTCAGCTTCCTAAGCAGGTATATCACCATGGACAATCTCATGCAGACTTCTGTCACATGGCAGCTCCATCGCAACCTGCTGTCTATCCAGAAGCCCAGGAACTTTACAGGCTCTGCCTCCAATGTTGTCCTCTTTAGGGAACAGACCAGTCGTTTTCTCGTCATTTAGCATCAGCTTGTTTGCTGCAAACCAGGTCCTGGTGACATTTAGTTGGAGAACTGATCTTTCCACCGCTTCTTCCACAGTTTTACCTCTAGCAGTCAATGTGGTATCATCTGCAAAGAGTATGGAGCTCTCATTGTTTGGGAAGTCATCCATAAGCAGGATGAATAGCAGGGGACCCATGCATGCTTATACTGCATGTTTAGGTAGGTAGTTAAGAAAATGTTGAATAATAGGGGTTTAAATTTATGTTAGTAATAAAAAGTCTACCTTATTCAATTTCCAAATCTGAAAAGCAATATAATGCCACAATCAAGATTTCAATTAATTGAAAAATTAGAGTAAAAGTGAATAACATTACCAGAACCGGTTACCAAGCTGCTTTTATGACAGCTATTCTCTCTTCTGTATGACCCCAATAGCGATGAAATTTTTTTCTTCACATCTTTAATTGAGGTTCTTGAAATTTCAGATAACTCTTTCCACGCATCCTCCCGCAAATTTCTGTTCATGTACTTGGGATTTTTAGTGTCCCACAGAATAGGCAGTCTTCTGTACCCATCAATTAAATCAAATACTGCATTATTGTCCATTTTCAACTCTGCTAATAGGTACACAATGATAAATTACAATAAAATTCTCTAAACGATTAGCCTAAAAATCTAAAAAACTTAAAAATATTAATCGAAAAATCACTCAAACTCTAATTCAATCATTCAATGAATCTAAATTCATTCTAAAATCTAACCTTTTAGAACTAATAAGGTTGAAGACGAAGATGGCGTCTGCTTTGTTTACGTTTTGCCTCACCCGTATGGCAAAATCGCGTCCACACGTACATTCAATGCTCGCCCGAGGCGCCTTTGAGCACGCCAAAATACCGACAGGGTTCCGGCACAGAGAAGAGATCTTCTTCTCTGTGGTTCCGGTTCGTTCACATGCCTCAGCGAACAGTGTCCAGACGTGCGAATGCAAGCCCATACACGTATGCTCACCCGAGGCAAACGTACGTGTGTACACCGTTTAAAACTAATGATCACAAATTCCATTCCAAAAAAAGTTTAGTAAGGAACACTAAGTAAGTATAGAAAGGAACACTAATATACTTCATCTAGAATAGTCTGCCAAAAATTGAATGTCCATCACGAATGTTATTTTTTGTTAAATATACAGAAATATATTCATGTAAATGAATAAATATTGTATTGCAAAACTTATCTACTATTATATTTATCCCATTAACAAATATTAAGTTCAGTGTCACAGTATTGATACTATATCAAATATAATTTCCATCTAGCTGTTAACCCTGTAGTCAATGTCTGCAGTAGCAGAAGTCTTCGGGGTGATGTACAGCATTTATTTAGGATTTTCATTAAATAATAGTTATATATCAAATATCATTCATAGGTAGTCATATTATTTCTACTGAATTTCCATTCTCTGTTTATCAATCATTTTTGACATAATTTTACCAATAATCTATTCAGAGGATCAGGTTATTCATTGTGCATGAATTTATTCTGATATTACAGATAGCCTCAGTACCTATCTAGTTATAGCATTTTAGAGAACAAATAATAAACATATAGGATGATTTTTTTTTATTTATTTATTGTATAAAATACTATAATCATAATACAATTATGACATTGGAGGAAAAACTAGGCTAAGCCTGTACTATTTCTCTCCAAAAATTTTGATAAAATGTTAATGTTGTCCAAAAGATAAGGTTATATAGTCACACACTGCTTCGACACTTGATTTTCGGTCCAGAAATGATGATTTAAAATTTTGAATTTTGAAGGTTGATTTTATACTCTAAATGAATCACAATAAATTAAAACTTTAGAAATATTGCACTTATTTAAAAAATTTGAATACAAAATCAAAAACCTACACACTATTTGTTATTCACAGCTCTAAAAAAAATTCTCAAACTGAATAAACAGTAATTGAATGAGAAAAGGCTTTGTTTCAAGTGGAGCCTTTGGCATTTGTCTGTCTGTTTTTGCAACAATTATGCCTAAACCAAGGCCGAGCTATAGAAGTATAATTGAAATGTATCAACATTATAGCTCGGCCAAGCCTTGTTTGATTATAATGAATTATTAATTCATAATGAATTTTGAATAGCCTCTCATTTTTCATAGGGGAGCTGATTCACTCATTTATTCTGTAAAACCTTTTTTTAGTAAAGCTTTTAAATCAAATTTGACAACTTCTGATGGGAATGACATCTTCAATGAATCAATTCATAGTAGCCAAATACTTTTTTGTGAATCTGCAATAATTGTGCTGTTTTTTTATTTATATTACAATTTTTTAAATGTATACTGTACCATGCAGAATCGAAACATGTTCAATAATTTTGAAGTAAGGTAAGTCAAGATTTCAGTACAAACTACACCTATGTTCCTGATTGAATAACACATATGCCCAGTTGCACAGAAGTATGTTGAATTTTAAACATGATAATTATGAAGTGGCTGTAGTTGATTGGACTAGATGCTGGCTTTATGATTCAGAGGCTCAGGTTCAAATCCATTGAGGACATAAACACAGGTTTGTAATCCCATCGACAAAACAAAATTACCTACATGGGTGATTTACTCCAGTCCAGTATCAGCCAGTGCATGTTTTGAACATTATCAGATTTTATTTGACCGACTTGGTAAATCCTAGCATAAATAACACTCAAAAAATTTCGTCAGAGTTGAAAACATATTTTATGTTTTGGTGAGTCCCTTTTTTTCTTTTATCCTACATCATAATTCAAACATAAATCGTATTATCATCACAAAGCATTCAACTAGATTGAAAAAAATCATATGGCTTTTGTCAACATTACTGTATTAATTCATCAATGCTTAAGGTTCGTACCCACTAGAACGTATCATACCATGACCGTGCCCGTACCGACACATGCAAAAAAATATTATTTGCATCATTTGATATGTAATACACCCATTAGACCATTCCGTCACCGGCCAAGCACGGAGCGTGCCATGCACGTCCAGGTCAACATTTGTCGGCCAGTATATTAGTCTGTGACGAAATGCTCCTTACATGGTATGTGACGCCTGCAAAAACCCCATTGTAACCGCGCTTGCGCCGCGTTGGTAACCAGTGTAGACACCATTGTGGTAAAGTACCTAGTTAGTTGCTACTTGCTAATACGAAATACGAAAAAAACTTTTCTTCATCATCCATTAGGTGCCTATATAATGTCCAATACTCCCCCTCAGTTTTCCGTTTTCTTAGAGATTCGTGAATCCAATAGTGCCTCTGAGTTCCTCTATTTTCCTCTTCCTCGTCCAAAATAATCGCAACCATTGCCAATTCTGTTAATGATAATTGCCTAATAGCCATATTTAAAAATAATTATGTGAACACTGATTAGAACACTATTTCACAACACCGCAAAATATGTACATCTGTTCACCACTACATCCTCTTGCTAACTGACGTGTTCCCAACAACTTCTGACCAGGCATCATACGCGTATGTATCATATGCGTACCATACCTTACATACCTTACCATACCGTACCATACCATACCTTACGCATACCATACATTACCATACATGTAATGTACTGGCATAGAATGCTGTTGATCCGTTGTAGTGGGCATAGTTGTTATTTTAAGTGTCTGACATGGTCTGTGTCTGGTACGTTCTAGTGGGTACGAACCTTTATGGTCTATTTTGAATCCTTTAGTTATTGTAACGTAAAGTAGAAATATCCTGGGAATATTATTTCTTAGTTGGCACCTAGGGCTTATAAGGAAGCTTCCAATCACTGCAATCCATAGGGTAGCCTACAGTAGTTTTCCACAAATTGTTATCAGTGAGAAGTCAGTGGTATTTGAGTTTTATAAGTATATAAATAATAACATTGTTATTATCAGTTTTGTCCAAATACTCATTTTCAACTAGAGCCATTGATAATAACTTAATCATTCGTAAATAATGATGAGAAAATGCAAAACTACATATTATAAGAACGGGAAAATAAAACAAAAATTATAGATCGCTAATATTACCATATATTCTGTTAGATGGGAAATAATAATAAATTAACTGTTATCAAAATATTTCGTGAAACTGTTTCTCATTCGTTTTGCAACTTAAGTATAGGTACCTAACTATACTCTATACTCCTATATTTAATATAAGATAATAAATAACTACATATTATAAGAACGGGAAAATAAAACAAAAATTATAGATCGCTAATATTACCGTATATTCTATTAGATGGGAAATAATAATAAATTAACTGTGCCGTGCTACCAATTTTTCCTTAATCGGCTGGATAGCATTTAACACCTATTAACCTAAGGATAGTTGTCGGCTCCAATGTAATAGATTCTTGATAAACTATGAATGGATCTATCGCCTATGAATGAGAAATCCAGTTTTCAGAGCAAATGAACTTATAATCTCCAGATGAATTTTTGAAAAATATTATACAAATAGACAAAGAATTATATCTTATAAGCCTAAGTTCTAGAGTTACTACGAACTAAAATACTTATCTAGTTTACAGTTGAAAAAACAGTGGCTATTGGCTTGTATACACACAAAACAAATATATAAACAAAATAGAACACTATAAACTGTTTAAAACTCAATTTAAAACATTAATAAATTCACTTAAATGAAAATTATTCAGAGAGTAAAAATTTACAACACACAACAGCCAGCCATCTTCCTAGAGAGAAAGAACAGGAAAAACCTAAGTTACAAGTCACAGAGCAAAGCCTTGTTCAGTGTCGATTTTACAGACACGTCACCAAAAAAATTATAAATTACAAGTTTAGAATTCACATTTTATATTTGTTCTCAATAACTTTATTTTGAAACTATTATTTCAAACTTTCATATATCATCTCTATTTAACTAAACCATTTATCTTTTTAATTCTGTCAACCCTGCCTCGGTGACACCATGGAACAATGCAACAATCATTTACGATAATAAATTCTCCGTCAAAAAGTTTGTCCATCTATCGATGACTCTGATATTTACTATAAAGTTCCATAGATGTCGAATTGAAGATTCGATTCCAATGTGAGAAAAAAAATGTAATATTACAAATACCCCCCTCTTGACATAAAAAAAATTTTACTGTTTGAAAATTTAAAGAAAAAAAAATTACATTGACCCTAATGAAAATTTCGAATTGTAAATTCGAGAACAGTAACAATTTTTTTTTATAAAAACATTACATGTCAACTATAATTGGAAATTATTATAAAAATTCATCAATAGCATTTGTTATATGTTTCCAAACAATATTTCAAAGTATAGAATATCAAAATTACTTTTGATTTAGCTTTATAATTTAAAGGAAAATATCTCAACAGAAAGTTTAATATGTAAAGAATAGTTTTTTGAAATTGCACATAAATTTAATAGATAGATAATTTAATTTTTTATTGCATAAAAGAATTAGTATGTTGAATGAAAAATGTATTATTATTATTTATTTATTTATTTTTTTTTTTTTTTTTTTATGAATTGATGAATTGTTACATTTAATTTTCACATAAAATTTCAATAAATCAAAAAATGTTCATTTCTTTCACTATTGACGCGGTTGATTTTATCAATGCACATTTTGGAAAACAGTCCGTTAAGGCAATCAGTATGATTTTCAGTTAAGTGTGACTCCAGTGTGATGACATCAGTGTTGGGCTGATCTGGATACACGTAGTGTTGGGCTGATACTTGTAGTCGACTGATGCATATCAAACTCGATACAGGTGACATCTCAGTTAGCATTGCCTCATGCTTGTAGTAGACGGCTGCATACCAAACTCGATACAGGTAACATCTCGGTTAGCATTGCTTCATGCTTGTAGTAGACGGCTGCATACCAAACTCGATTCAGAGTCACGTAAATTTTGTATCATATTTGTAATTATACATGGTACATTTCAGGCTTGAAATGACAATGTAATTCGTTTTTTGGAAAAGAGATAGACGCTGCATACAGGATTAATTTAGGTAAGGTTTGGTTTTTTGATACTTTCAGTTTTCAAGGTTTAGAGTTCTGCATACAGGAATAATTTAGGAGAGAATTTTTTGAATCAATTCTTTCATGATACTGTGACTGTTATTCTGAATTCAAAGTTGCGAATGTGAACATGGATGACAATTACCTCCAGGTAATGTAGTAGTGTTGAAGTTTGAGATACAAAGTCAGCAATAAGCGTTGGCATTGCTATTGGCGTTGATATCAGCATTGGCGCAGATTTTGGCATTGGCATCAGCATTGGCGCAGGCATTGGCATTGGCGCAGATTTTGGCATTGGCATCAGCATTGGCGCAGGCATTGATTTTGGCATAGTTATTGGTGTTGATATTGGTGTTGACATTGGCGTAGTTATTAGTGTAGGCATCAGCGTAGATTTTGGCGTAGTTATAGGTGTAGATATCGGCATAGATTTTGGCATAGTTATCAGCACAGGCATCAGCGTAGATATTGGTGTTGGCATCAGCATTGGCGCAGGCATAGGCATTGGCACAGGCATCGGTGTAGATTTTGGCATTGGTATCAGCATTGGCGCAGATATTGGCGTTGGCATCAGCGTAGATTTTGGCGTAGTTATTGGTGTTGATATTGGCGTAATTATTAGTGTAGGCCGCAGCGTAGATTTTGGCGTAGTTATGTCACACTAGTTCGAAAATCACCCAAATGTTCTTAACACTCTTCATGGCGTTCACTTGTTGCTGATTTCGAGATTCACATGATAATTATTTCAATGTTAATGTCTGTGCTGTAACTGTTATCTTAAAATGCTTATAAACTAAGAAGAAAAACTTGATTAGGCTATCAATACAATCTAATACACATGATAATTATTTTTAAGTATATAATCAATATGAAATTGAAATTTGTTAACATCCTATTATACAGTCAGCAATACATAAATTGTGAAATATGGAGATATCAATTACAAATTTTCACTAAAAAAATTTCATTTCCATCTATTCACTGTTCAAATATCAAAATTTAATCCATTTTTCAAAATAGAAATAGAATTTCATAACACTCTGTATCATTATCAAAATTGTAAAAAACATCAGATCATCACAACAAAAATTAATTTCAATATATATTTCAATAATTTCAGACAATTGGTCTTCTATTCACAATCATTTCATAATATATCTGCATTTCATTATCATTTAGTATAACATTTCATTTATAGCATTTATAGCAAGTTCATTTCACATTCATGATTTACCATTCAGGGTTTCAAAATTATTTAGTTTTAATTTTGTGTTCAAAAATTGTATAAAAAGCAAATTATTTAATATTATTAATCATCGTTTGTCGGATACTATGGTTTATTTCGACTTTTCAATGTTCTAAACACAAACTACATTTCATGACAAAACTTTACTATCAATCATTAAACAAGAAATCATTCAAAACATCAATAATATTTTGCTTCAAAGGCAATCAATATTCATAAGTAATCATCATTTTGCATCTATGGCAATCAACATTATTAATCATTATTTTGCATCTATGGCAATCAACATAAGTAATCAACACAAAAAATATTATCTCATTACTGCCTCTCTAAGTCATAACCACTGTTATTCCTTCTTTAGGCAATAATGGGTTTCCATCTCAAAAAACAATCACATACCAGCAAAATTCTAATCAACAAACCCCACTAAAAATTCTACATACACTCCAGCATCCATTTCAAACGATAATCAATCATATCAAAATTTATAGAACAAACAGTTTTAAAATTTGAAAAAGATATCAATCACAAAAAACTTTAGAAAAAATTTTAACCTTTAACTCATTTCAATTGATAATATAACACAACGTTTTTATTCAATGAAAACATTATTATTCAAGTTAACTTTCATTAATACATCACATATATATGGCTACAGAATTCATTAATACTTTCAAATTTTGAAGTTTATTTATTATAACAAAAGAATTTATAATTTAAAGACTGTATAATAAGTACAAACATTTCAAGATTATTATACAAAGATGATCAAGATGAATAATGGGCAAATAAGTTCCCTAAAAAATACAAACAAGAGGAAAAGAAAACTGGGTAAATAAATTTCCTAAAACAATACAAAGAAGATAAAGATTAATTAGAGCCTATCCTACATGTCAGTACTGAACTTTCATGAGGAAGTATATTTAATAAAATATACTTCTATGGAATTTTGTAAATTCCAAGTATGACTCTAATTTGTTATAATTGTGAGCTATCACTCCCACAAAAACAACTGGTGAAGGAAAAAATGTTGACTATTGTGACTGGGTGGATAGTTCCTAGATGTCTGTAAGGCAATGTGATAGCAGCCTCTAGTATCGGACCACAAGAACAAAAGTATGCAAAAGTTTTTTACAAACATTTGATGTTGCAGTCTTAAGGTTTTTATATCGCAAACAAGTAGGTCAGATAATCGAGTCCAGCCATATGTGGTTCACGCCCACACCTCTAAAAGAATCACACCTACTTGTCTACCAAAAATCCAAAGTATTGGACAGCAAAAAAAAAAAAATAAAATGCAAAATGGGTTAAAAGCCCAGAAGAAAACTATAACCTAATTACATATGGCTTATGGCACAATATGCGATGAAAGATGAGAACATGGGACATAATTTGCTCTGAAAAACCTAATTACCTAATATGATACCTGAAAAAAATAGACATGATTAAAATATGTAATACATGATGAAAAAATATACCGCAAGCAAACAATTATTTACACTACAATGGATAGATTTTGGAAAAGTTAAGTTTTATCAACAATTTAAAGATTAGGAAAATAAGCTACTATTTTAACTTCCAAAATTATTTCAGAAAAAAATACAACTTTAAATGACTATGGACAAGATTGGTTAAGATATGCATCATAGAAGAATTTTACTGAACATTACACAAAGACAGGAAAGAATTGAAATTTGAAAAGATTAAGGGCCAAGAAAAATAGGCTACAGGAAAGAAAAAAGACACAATTATGGACTCTTACCATACACTGTGTAGCGATTATGCTATTCTGAATCCCGGCATAACACAGGATTCCTAATCATTGTGTGTTGGGGAATACCCTTTCATCATGTGATTCATTGTCATCATCTTGTAAATAAGCAACTTGAAACAACCTTTGAATACTAATACATCAATGGAAACTTTGTGCTTTGTTTTCTTCAAGAACATGATTTTATTCATGGGTTCATTTGTTTCAACAAAGCCATTTTGCCTACAAAAGTTAGTCATGTTTACTTGAGAATGCATAGCATACACTTTTTCAATTCTCAGTTGAAAGTTGAACTCATCAACTTGACTCAAAGCAAGATTCATTTTGTTTACATTGTTCCTAACCTCTACAGAAACCTGTCTCATGTAATCATTCACTTTGTTTATAGTTTTCCTAACCTTCAATGTAGCAATATTACTTTCATGATAGTTGACTTTCAGTGAAGACAACTCCCTACCTACTTCTTTACTCAATTCTACTATCTCATTAAGGTTGACTTTTTCAACAACAGTAACTAGGCCTACATTGTCAGAAACTTGAATGAGTTGATCCTGTATCTTAACACTACTATTATCCTGCTTCAATTTGTTTTCATCTTCATGATTATCACTCAATGTTTCATGTGCATTTTTCAATAGAAGGTTTATACTAACCTGCTCTAGTCTAATGCTAGCAAATTCTTGCTTCATATCATCAAACCTAGCATTAAACTTAGCATTTTGCTCATCAAACTTAGCATTTTGCTCATCAAACTTAGCATTTTGCTCATCAAATCTAGCATTTAGCTCATCAAACCTAGCATTTTGCTCATCAAACCTAGCATTTTGCTCATCAAACCTAGCATTTTGCTCATCAAACTTTTGTGTTAAGAATGCTATAAGATTCAGATCATTTTTAATGTTTGCCATTTTGTAATATGCACTGATATCTATTCATTAAAACTTGATCTCTCTTGAACCGATTTCCCATTCAGCAGTATACCACTCATAACCTATCAAGATATCTATCCTACCAATAATTTTTTATAACCAGGGATTTCATGGTGTACCATTTGGGACATATTTATTTTGTAATTCAGTCCCACCACAGGGGTAACATTTGCCGTGCTACCAATTTTTCCTTAATCGGCTGGATAGCATTTAACACCTATTAACCTAAGGATAGTTGTCGGCTCCAATGTAATAGATTCTTGATAAACTATGAATGGATCTATCGCCTATGCATGAGAAATCCAGTTTTCAGAGCAAATGAACTTATAATCTTCAGATGAATTTGCAAAAAATTGTACAAATAGACAAAGAATTATATCTTATAAGCCTAAGTTCTAGAGTTACTACGAACTAAAATACTTATCTAGTTTACAGTTGAAAAACAGTGGCTATTGGCTTGTATACACACAAAACAAATATATAAACAAAATAGAACACTATAAATTGTTTAAAACTCAATTTAAAACATTAATAAATTCACTTAAACGAAAATTATTCAGAGAGCAAAAATTTACAACACACAACAGCCAGCCATGTTTCTAGAGAAAAAGAACAGGAAAAACCTAAGTTACAAGTCACAGAGCAAAGCCTTGTTCGGTGTTGATTTTACAGACACGTCACCAAAAAAATTATAAATTACAAGTTTAGAATTCACATTTTATATTTGTTCTCAATAAAACTTTATTTTGAAACTGTTATTTTAAATTTTCATATATATATCATCTCGATTTAAATAAACAATTTATCTATTAATTCTGTTAACCCTGCCTCGGTGACACCATGGAACAATGCAACAATCATTTATGATAAAAAATTCTCAGTCAAAAAGTTTGTCCGTCTATCGATGACTCTGATATTTACTATACAGTTCCATAGATCTCGAATTGAAGATTCGATTCCAATGTGAGAAAAAAATGTAATATTACAACTGTTATCAAAATATTTCGTGAAACTGTTTCTCATTCGTTTTGCAACTTAAGTATAGGTACCTAACTATACTCTATACTCCTATATTTAATATAAGATAATAAATAATTACATATTATAAGAACGGGAAAAATAAAACAATAGCAATGATGAAGGATTTATAGACAATTTTAGCAAATAATATTTTTTATAATACAAATTTAGCATACAATATTTTCATAGTTCACAAAATATGACAATATAAGACAAATTAATGGAATGGAATATGGATACCTATATTGGATCTATGGAAATAAAATATTCATTATAATATTACCGAGACTTATATTTTATTACTTGGCAAATAATGATAATGAATCAACCTAAGCACAATATTCATTGAAACGATCATTTGGCACTAGGCTTAGCCTGCATGAAACATGACCGATGAAAATATAAAAATACTTATGTATGAAAAGAAATATTTTCATCTGGCACATGCAGATTCGTACATCCATAAGCACTGCATGAAACTACCATACTTTGAATATTTTTTTGTTGCTTCAATAAAAAAATATTATCATTTGAAAAAGGTTTTTTTTCTACACAGCGAATACAAATACCCGACTTCTTGCCCGAAATTTCTGGTAGCTACACTAGCGCAGTGGCATCATAGCGGACTTCGCTCTTCTTAATCTTATTCTCTATATCAATGGGAGCAGCTTATCACCTTTTGATCATAGTAAAATGGCTCAACTAAATCGTATGAGGAAGAGGAAACTATACCAGATATGATTGCAACCAATAGTTGAGAACTATAAAACAATTCTTAGATTCAACCATGATATATCACCATTATCCCTACAAAAGAATAAATACAAAAGATAGCTGTACCTGTTATAAAGATAGCCATCACAAAATAGGGAATAGGCATTTAAGAAGATGAGAGTGTAGACAATTATAAGAAGGCTATTGATATTATAAGAATATGCTGAAGATTATTATAGAAATTTTTCACGCTATTATTTCATAATTCTAAACTCAACTAACCTAAAACTCTATTAATAAATAGAAAACAGAGCAGACGACGCAGACACAAGCGGTGCACCCTACTTGCATATTTAGCGCTTCCGTGGGCTATAAAAACAAAGTAAGGCTACAAAAGTGAATCAGCTGATGAAAAATCTTTAAAATACGTGAGCATTTGCACCAGAGTTCAGGAGCATAAGGTAAGAGTATAAGGTAAAGCTTATTCATATAAAAATGAGCAAATGCTTTTGCTTCTACCTTTTGCTCATGAGCAAAACCTTATGCTCCATGCTTTTGCTCATGAGCATTTGCTCTTGTTTTATTCATATGGGCCTTTGTTTCGTCTCCACGATCCTCCTTGCTCTGTCATGGCCACAGTATACATACAGTATGGAAACTTGGCTAGTACCCTGTCGCAAAAATCCGCCATCTTGTTAGGAAGCGTCGCATTGTAATATAGTGAGGTCCACGTTATAATGGCAGTGACGAAAGGTAGGAGAAAAACTTTGCCAGGTCTATTCATTTTGCCACTGAGTGTAAACAGCTGTTACTCAATTCATCCCATTAAATTTGATATAATAATAATAATTATCATTTCCTTGATTAAATAATCAATTTAATGTCAAATTAATCAAGAAAATATATTTTTTCATAATTCGATTCAAAAATTTGCTTTCATAACTGAGATCAGATTTTTATTTTCATACAAACCTAAAATGGCAGCTAATTTAAAAAGCTGTGCTACTCCAATCTGAATTTCAAAGCAACAGAAATTAAGCTATTTGGTAGGTAATTTATTCCAATTTCTTTCAAAGATGATGGATAAATAAAAATCCTATTTTAAATAATTGATTCCAATGGAAATAATTCTGAAATAACCTTTACAATATTATTTATACTTGTACGAGTAGGTCTAACCTATATGTGTAGGCTAACTGAAGCATGGATGAAGTCTAGGATGGTTAGTTATCAACTTTTAAAATGTCATTTCAGGTATTTTAATTTGTGTTTCTCATAGGGTAATGTCTTAAAATTATTTCATTGTTCCAAAAATACATTTTAAATGAATTATATGACTGTGTAATAAAGTGTTTTGATAGAATGAAGAAAAAAATGGCGGCTGAGAATTGTTTGTACAGTCACTGTCAAAAGTTGAAATATTCTGGCAAACTGTCAACATCGCAAAGCTAGAGAGAGATAGCGCTAGCTGTTTTGTTGTATGATAGAAAATGACAGCAACAGTATTGTCAATCTTACACTTCCATTATAACGTGGACCTCACTATAGTATTGATGGTAGGTTCGGATCACTTTAATGATCCGGATCAATTGATCTCATTCACTGCCACGAGCCAATCAGAAGACCAGGATTGGAACTTCCCAAGATCACGTGATTTGTAGAGTATTTGCGCCATGTAAAAAGCATTGGCTGGATAGTGGATAGGCGTTTTATTGACAGTTTCCATTCTGTACCTATTCTGTGTCATGGCTGCCCTTAGTTCACCGTTAGAACACATCATTTAGAATATAGAGCGCTGAAAGCACACACACAGCCGCTCTATATTTTAGCTCGTTGCGACCAACGAGCTAAAATATAGTAGACTATAGAGTGGCTGAGTGGCTACCATTCCTGTTACGAATTAAACATGGGCAGCCATGACAGTGAGAGACAAGAAGTGGCGGAAAATTTGAATAGCCATATTGATATAATAGGAACTTGCATAAAAAAAAGACGCAAATCAGTTATATTTAATAAATACTACATTGAATTTTTATCGAGCATTTTAAATATATGTATTACTGTTGTTTTGCATCCATAAAATTAACTGTTTGAAATGCTTTACTTGAAGCCTTGGTGAAATTAATGTAGCCCAAGTTACAGTGTTAATACTGCTTAGCCATACAAATGCTCTAGTAAGTTGAAATGCCATACCATAACTGCAAAATTATTATTTTAGAGATTGTATTATTTTTTATGTTATTTTGAGTAAGGAATTCAAAAAACTAGTTTATGAAGACGTTTCTTTGATATCAGCTTACGGTACTTATCCACATAACTCTAAGTTCATAACAAGAAGGCAAAATATGATAGTCAAAAAAATAACAAACTAAGGCCGGTATTAGACCTGTGGGTAGATGACACAAGCTGATAAGTCATGATTTGTAAACTTTTCAGGAGAGCAATTTGAAAGTTTGGCATAGCTGCAAAAATTATCTATAATATTTTTTCTTACCCATTTTACACCAATATAATCAGCTGATCTTTGACTATTTAAATATGAAATATCAAGGAATAAAACATTTATTTAAATTAACTATTGATAATTTTTGCAAGTGATGTCAGAAATATCATGTTTTGCCATCTGCCAAATGTTTCAAATCACAATGTAACAGTATAGGAAATATCTCAAAAATCGATTATTTAGAAATTTGAATATATTTTTAACAATTTATTGATATTATTCACAAGTAATTATCAAGTTAATCAAACTTGAACCGTTTGCAAAGTTGTATGGGTTATGTAGCTATCAATGTAGGTTGATAATTTTCAGATTTTATAATAGCCTACCAGTAAATACACTTATCAAATTTTGTCATCTTTTGATAATTGGATTATAATACAGACTGGTAGAAGAGTGTTGAGATATATGTACTTATCAATATTTATCAACTTAGGTATTGGAAGAAAATGCTCTATCAGGCTTGAGCAAGGCCTATATTCCAGCTATTTGAAGAGTTAGGCTACAACATATTTAGTTATACCATCTTATATAGATCTAATTTTTCTGAACACAACCATATGCATAACTCAATATGGTCAAAAATGTGACTTATCAACTTGTGTCATCTACCCACAGACAGTAACATTTCTGTCATAATTTATGCAGATCATATGAAATAAGTTGTACGAAATCATATTTTTTCATATCATAGAACTATTACCGTCTAATACCAGCCTAACATCAAACAAAACCGGCCTAACATATTATTATCATATATTATGATCATGTTGGGCTGGTTTTGTTTGATGTTAGGCCGGTAATAGTTCTATGATATGAAAAAATATGATTTCGTACAACTTATTTATTTCATATGATCTGCATAATATGACAGAAATATTACCATCTAATACCGGCCTTGGTTTGTTATATTTTTGATGTAATATGAGCTGATGTCTATAGTTCATCATATCATAAATATCATAATGATAATATTTAGTCATAGAATTAATTTAACTCACAAAAACACACCTATTCCTGCAGTAGCAAACTGGCAATAGAGGCTCTTCTCGCCACTCTCTGTCATGGCTGCCCTTAGTTGGCCGTGTAACACATTGAGAGCGCTGAAAGCACACCAACTATATTTTAGCTCGTTGGTTGTGACACAGTACACATATTCCAAGACCATCTTGTCTACATATTCCAAGAGTATTGCAGATGGTCTTGCATATTCTGTCTCTGTGGTTGCGAGACGTGCATAACCAACTATGATCACAGTATACATATAGTATGGAAACTTGGCTAGTAAATATCTGCTAAAATCCGCCATCTTGTTAGGAAGCGCCGCATTGTAATATAGTGAGGTCCACGTTATAATGACAGTATTTGATTAACTTTGGTTTTGCTATCCTTGTCTATCATTTGACTAAGCCGGTGGTAATATCCTTTTCTAGGTCCACAACAATGACAATTATGTTTTTGACAGAAATATTATTGATTAATGCAGAAAATCAGCATGGCTATTCTTCTATCGTTATCATTATGGAAATATTTACAACAGTAATAATATGAATAATATCCTGATACATGAGAATAAGGTTATGATCACATTGAATGGGTATGTGCAAATTTACATCGAATCATGCATGACCCGAAAAACAAAATTTGAAAAGTGCTATTGAAACACATTGTTCACACTGAATGCAACCAAGTGCACACTTTCAGTGTGAGTGTTCCTTTTGCTCTTTTCAGATATTATACATTTATCTTCTGCATGCTTGGTTATGCATAATTAAGAATAAAATACTTTATTCTTCATCCACTACCATTATAAGGTGGACCACACAATATTACAATGTGGAGCTTCCTAACAAGATGGCGGATTTTTGCAACATCCGCCATCTTGTTAGGAAGCGCTGCATTGTAATAGTATTGATGGTAGCATTGCTTACGCCTTTGCATGTTAGAAGAGACCATCATGAATATTAATATAATTTGTGCAAGAGCGCGCTTAATTATGCATAACCAAGCATGCAGAAGAGAAATGTACAATATCTGAAAAGAGCAAAAGGAACACTCACACTGAAAGTGTGCACTTGGTTGCATTCAGTGTGAACAACGTGTTTCAATAGCACTTTTCAAATTTTGTTTTTCGAGTCATGCATGATTCGACGTAAATTTGCACATACCCATTCAATGTGATCATACCCTTATACTCATGTATCAGGATATTATTCATATTATTACTGTTGTGACCAAGAATGAATCTTTCAAGTAGTATCCTACCAGAGCGTCAATAGACATTGGTTCATTAGCACTATTGAAGAATATACATAGATTTTTCATGATATGACATGGTCTTATATATGATATAGATAAAAAAAACTCTGATATCTCACTCTGCAACAAATTATTATTTACTCTGTATTGATCAGCTATAACCCATAAAGAACACTTTACTTACTTACCGGTACTTACTTCCAATGAGTGAGATGTATTACTCATGGTCTTGGATCGGGGAATCGTCAAATTTTCAAATTGTGTCAAACTCTCTTTGTTAACCCTCCATCAGGCGCACCTATGGCCGAACCGAAATCGGGCGCACCCGGCCTGAGAGGCCACCTTCATATTCTAACCACCACTTCACACTAGATCAATTATAATTCAAAATACTAATAGGGTAATGATTGGTAGGATCTATTCTAAGTAATTATACCAAACATATTACAAAAAATTGATTTTCTGAACACTACTAGTATGGTTAAACTTAAAAATGAAAATTATCAATTGTAAAAGAAAAAAAATATTTTTTTAAAGAAATTTAGGCTATTTGTTGAGATTATTGGAACTGATCTTCAATAATCAGTCATTGTGATGTTGAGGCTCCCAAATTAGTTGCAGTCAAACAGGTTTGGCACAGTGGCCTAATTTGTCATCCTAATCTGTCATTTTTTCTAATTTGTCATTCTTCTGAATCCTGTTTCAGTCACACATACTCCACACTTTCTTCTTTTGGGAGGTATTGTTGGTCATTTAATGTTTCAAGTTCATTGGGCAAAAACCTTTTCAAGCGAGTTTGCAATTGAATTAGCATTTCACTTGTATTGGGACTTCGCCGGGCTAATTGTCCCATCACAAGCTGATGAGACAAAGTTTTTAGATATATTCTCCTTTTCTGAGGTTCAAGTTGATTTCCAATCGAGATCACTTGTGCATTGATGCAAAACATTCAACATTCAGGTAGGCATAAAAAATAAACATTGGCCAGCATGTTGTGTTTATGACATAATCAGGCGCATGTGGTCTGTGAAGCCATGTTGAAATAACATGAACTATGCAAAAGTTGGCGACTGGCTGAGGCTGGCATGTTGTGAGGTTCATAGATTTAGACGAAAAAATGGAGTGGTGGGGCGCTCGGTCGCCCATATGAAGTGAAGAGGGAAATTATATAGTTTGTTGGCCTCTGAGGCCAGCTGCACCCGACAGAGGGTTAAGAGTAGAAACAGATTAGATAAAAATGATTTATGCAAGTTACTGGATCAGGCTGAATTTCTGTTTTAATACTAAAGATAACCTACACTGCAAAAGTTCTCTATTTCAAGCCATTCTTGTTATGATTTGAGAAGAATTCTTATTCCAATAGTGACTTATATAATAAAATGAGTGATAGCCTACCAATTTACCTTTTCAAAAAAATTATGTTTAATCTAAAAATTCCTTGAATCTAATAAAGCTATAAATATTAGCATACTACAAAAGCCGTGTTTGCTATTCCTCTCTTAGAAATTGAGCAATACTGTAATCAAAATTGAAAAAACAATAGGTAGGCCTAATTCAAAGCTCAAGCAACTTAACTTTACACTATATTTTTTGACAATAATTGAAATATGTGTTTGAATTTGAAAAAGCTAATTTAAAACAAGGGTAACCTACAAATTGGTTAACCAATAACTAAGAATATTATGAGAACTTAATGATCACTACCCTTGAAATTCATGATGAAGGATAAAAATTGTATTGGTAAAATAAAATAACAACCCTTTATTCGAAAAAGTAGTTATCAGTTGAATTATTAACGTTTATTCATGAAAAATTCCATTCGACATAGGGATTTCAATGTAAACAGGGGTTGAAGTGTATGCTTTTGAACAGCTGATCGGCTGTAGGTACTGGCCATGAGTATTGAGTAGGTCATGATGGTAGGTTCAGATCACTTTAATGATCCGGATCAATTGATCTTGTCACTGCCAGGAGACAATCAGAAGACCAGGATTGGAACTTCCCAAGGTCATGTGACATGTCTTGTACTTGCGTCATGTGAAAAGCATTGGTTGGATAGGCGTTTGATTACAAGTTTCCATTCTCTTCCATTCTGGAACTTGAAATCAAACTTGTAATCAAACGCCCATCTAACCAATGCTTTTTACATGACACAAATACTAGACACATCATGTGACCTTGGGAAGTTTCAATCCTGGTCTTCTGATTGGCTTGTGGCAGTGAACGAGATCAATTGATCTGGATCATTAATGTGATCCGAACCTACCATCAATACTATTACAATGCGGCGCTTCCTAACTAGATGGCGGATTTTGGCGTCAGGATACTAGCAAAGTTTCCATACTGTATGTATACTGTGCCTATTCTGTAGTGCCACTACTACCAACTGCAGACAGGCAGTGATGCACAGATGTTTCATGTAATTTAGGCCTATAGTGAGGTCCACGTTATAATGACAGTATTCGATCAACTTTGGTTTTGCTATCCTTGTCTATCATTCAACAAAGTCGGTGGTACTATCCTTTTCCAGGTCCCACACGATGCCAATTATGTTTTTGACAGAGTAGAAATATAATTAATTAATGCAGAGAATTGGCATCACTATTCTTCTATATTTAGCCATTATAACGTGGACCTCACTATAGTATCGATGGTAGGTTCGGATCACTTTAATGATCCGGATCAATTGATCTCATTCACTGCCACGAGCCAATCAGAAGACCTGGATTGGAACTCCCCAAGGTCACGTGACTTGTTCAGTATTGGCACAAACCACTCTCTGTCTCAGACAGCACCGTATTGCGCATGCGTTAGCAACGGGTTTTTCCCGTTTCATTCAGTCAGTTCTTTGAATGTAACGTTCTTTGTGATGATGGTTACCGAGCACTGTAACTGGAGCCAATCGTCATTCTATTTTTTGATGAAGATATTATTATCCAATGATGATTTATCATTAAATTCAATATAATGATCAATATATTATCATTTTATTCAATAAAAGAAAGAGTACTTTTGAAAAATATAATTTATTAAATATAACAGTTGTTATTTAACCAATGTTAAAAAACACTAGAACTAAGTCAGCATATTTTCATTTCAAAACAAAAACCGAACCCTCCACCTCCCCTTTTATATTTAAAACATCAATAAACATAACTATTTGAAAAACCTTATCCCTTCCAGCATATTGCAATTTCAAAGCAAAATCCTAACCTATCTTTCCACCTTTGAAATATCAAAAAGCATAATTCTACCTGGACCCTAGCCCTTTCTAACATATTGCAATTTTAAAGCAAAAACCTAACCTAACCTTATGGAACATTATTGAATATAATCCAAAAAAACCTAACCACTAACCCCTAACCCCTTCACATTTAATAATTTAGATTTCAAAGCAAAATCCTAACCCCCCAACCTATCCTTTCACATTTGAAACATCAAAAAACATAACTCTAACTGCATCCTAGCCCCTTCTAGCATATTGCAATTTCAAAGCGAAAACCTAACCCATCCTAATAACACATTATTAAATATAACCTAAATTAAACCTAACCTCTAAACCTTTCACATTTAATACTTTAGATTTATTCGTCATCTTTAGAACAGAACATAAACATGTGGTTCATTTCATGAACATGTTCACAAACATGTGGTTCAAAGCAAAATCCTAACCCCCTAACCTATCCTTTTACCTTTGAAACATCAAAAAACATAACTCTACCTAGACCCTAGCCCCTTCTAGCATATTGTAATTTTAAAGCAAAAACCTAACCTATCCCAATAAAACATTATCAAATATAACCTAAATAAAACCTAACCCCTAACTCTTTCACATTTGTTGAACGATAGACAAGGATATCAGCACCATTGCAAATCGTACACTACCATTATAACGTGGACCTCACTATAGATACTCAGAGAACACTTTTAATAACTATGTTATTAAAATAATAATATCTTTCAATAACTAACACTATGTTATAACTGTGACTGTTGCTGCTCGTTACTCTGTTTCTGAGACAAAGAGAAGCTGCTGTATTGGCATCATGTAAAAAACATTCGTTAGATAGACGTTTGATTGGGTCGAATTACAAGTTTCCATTCTGTACCTATTCTGTGCTATGATGACCTAACCCAACCTTTTAATTTCAGTCTTCACAAAAGCGAGAAAGCGACGCATGCTTGCCTTTTTTTCAGGTACGGTAACTAAAATTACTTCAACTATTTTTTGGTAATAATTGTGAGTAATAATATTCTCATACTGCAAAATTCTGTCAAGTACTTTCAGAATATCCAAGGATGTCAGTTTAGTTTTTCTTCAAGAGAACCTGCGAATCGTGATATCTTGTTGGAATTTGAAGGGGCGTTTAAATTAGTCAAGTTTCGTCTAAAATGAATGTGTTTTGCAAACTTTGTTGAGGTTACAAGAACAGAACTTGAATCTTCTATAATTATACCAATGCAGGCTTATTAATTCAACTAGAACATGTAGCCTAGTTTGAAAATGTTTGACTTATTTTTAAAATTTGTTGACAGGTAAGTTAGGCCTATAATGGCACTGGACCTAGTATTACGCCGACTTATAGATTCAACTTGAATCTTGAAGGTACAATCTAACCTACAAATGAAAAAAGAGATAAAAACAGTTTTCAGTTATGTACAGGCCCCGGCCCGGGTCTAGGTGGCTGGCGCCCTGAGCAAATGGACTAGGCTACTGGCACTCTCTATTACTATAATGTAAATGCAAACAATCTATGTTACTTATATCTCATGAAGTATGAATAACAAGAAAATACGTCTCCCATACACAAAACTGTAGATAATTCCCTACATAATTCACACTTCCAGCAAATACTACAACTTAAATTTATATTTTTAAGATCCTACTTTGTAGGCCTACACAGCATTTTTAATGACAAATATTTTTTCTAGCCTTCAATTTGGCAAACTTGTTTAATATATCAGAAAAATCTGTGTTTAGGGTTAGGTCTTTTTTACAACACAGTAACATGAGACAATTTAAATTGCTAACTTGAAAACTCCTTTCTCTGTAGAGCAGTTGGTGACAGGTAAGGTGAGAAAAATTCCAACAGCTTCTTCAAGATTTGGGAAAGTACTTTTCAATTCCTTTATTATGTATTCATAGACTTCATGGACTCCACTGAATTCTTTCTATTCCACATACATTTTGAAGTGCAGACACTTAGTTGTGAATTCTTTTCCAATGTTATTAGGATAGGAGACATCTGGCATCAAGTTTGTTTGCAGCTTGTGATAACCCTCTTTCTGCGATTCTTTTTGGACAAAATTATTTAGTAGAGTATTCCAAATTTATCAACGTTCTTAGGCTAATTTTCACCGTGATAAGTTACATTTCAAAGGCTCCGATGTAAACTTGAGTTTTGAACCTTGTCCCTCCATCAAGATGAGCTTCATTTTCATTACCAAATATGTTTTTATAGTTTTTATCCTTCAGTACCCAGGCGATTCAACTTGTATAAATTTCATAACTATCCATTATTGTCTAATTCATATTTCCTGTCGTTTAAATAGCTTCCCAAGTTCTAAAACTGTGTTTTACCTACTGCTATGTTGAGGGACTATGAGGGTATCACGGTTCCACTTTGAATACTTTTCCTGACCAAGGTCTGAGCAACAAGGTCTTGTTGCTGACTATCAAGTCTTTCCAATAAATGTCATTCCACAAACATTAATTGATTGCTGTGTTACCAGCTAATATTATTATTCAACATATCATATGAAAAAGAATGCTTGATATTAAATAATCATTATTATGTTTCTTACTACTGTATTTTGATTTTACATTACTGGTAGCCTGTATTATATTTACTTATTCTGTTCTTTATATTTTTTGAAAATTTGGTGTTTTCAAATTTGGGATTAATATAGTGGTGCCATCTACAAGTAAGATTGATCTTCTATCTTTCTGAAGTTGATTTGGGAAGTCGTTCATGTATACCAAGAATAATAGTGGTCCCAGACAGAATAGATTCTTGAGATACACCTAGTCACTGTTCAGAGAGAATATTTATAAGTGATGGTCAATTTCCACATATTGCCTTCTATCTGTAAGATAATCTTAAATCTACTGTAGTGCCTTACCCTCTATTCTCAGTTGTATCTTATTTTTTGGGTGTTCCAATCCAGGGTGTCGAATGCATTTTGTAGGTCAATAAAAAATCCTGAGATTGTTTCTTCGTTATCTACATTATATTGATGTCATTGCAGAGCTCTCATTTAGTTGTACCTGTGCCATGGCCTCTCCTAAATCCGTGTTGCCTCACTGACAATAATTTGTTGCTCTCCAGATGTGTGATTAGTTGATTGTATACAGCCTACTCTAATATTTTAGACGGGGCGATGTCAGGATACACCACCGTCAAAGTCAGACACATCCATCCTAGCACTGAAAATCAGTCTTGTTTTGGCGGTGGCAACTTTTGTCGTTCTTGTGCTGAAAAAGAAGTGTCTTGTTTTGGCGGGGCGAGTCCGTGACTAATTTCTCTACCTGGAAAACAGTCTCTGGTTGTCGCTATCAGCTTTTGACGCTTATGTGAGTTAAGCTGACAGAATAGCTTGGAAGTAAACTGGTTTCAATTTTGGAGAAGACTGTACTTTCTTTGAAATATTCTTTTTAGAACTTAGTGTGACTGTAGAAGTGTGGACAATACTCCTGCGTGACATTGTCTCTTATCTCAACCTTATTTAGTTCTATTGCTTCCTCTCTCATTCTCTCTCTCTCTCTCTCTCTCTCTCTCTCTCTCTAACTCTCTCTCTTACCCGGTTGTGTGCTAATGCTCTCCTTTCTTCAAAACCCCTCAGGGTTTTGTTATTATTTCATACAATGCTTCACACATAATTATCTACAACCTATCTTGAATTTGACTTTCCCATGCCTAGATTTGTAAATTTCTTTGTGTCAATAATATTCATTACTATCAACTCTTGCTTGTAATATTGTGAATTCCCCCATTCCACCGAGTAGGATTGTATAATATAGTTGATGTAGCATCGTACTGGAGGGTTGATGGTTGAATGTGAGAGAGGGCCGGCCGAACAAAAAAAAAACTAAAACTGCAATAAATTCAATTAAATCCTCACTTCTTCACTTTCTCACTATAGGCCTATATCCCTCAGAACCACACTCTCTTGTGAAATACACAATCCCCTACACTGAAATAATTTGACTCCTTCAAGTTATGTGCTCCAAACTTGATAATACCGCCCGTTGTTCTCTCAATAATATTTGTTGAACGAGCGTTAGCAAGTTCTTACTTTTTACTCAAGTTCAAAGTTGTTGCCAGTCTGTGGGTTTGCTTGTTTGTTTGAATGCACTACAATAACTTTAGAAAGAGTTGTTCGATCAGCTTTAAATTTTGAACACGCACTCTTCGAACCTTTTTACAGGTCAAGTTCGTTGAACAACAAAATATTTTACTCACTTCTTCGTCCTTTTTCAGGATATAAAAGTAACATTGAAAGTACTGCATGAGACAAAATAACTTGCTCCTGTGTGTCTGCCTGACTATTATCCTTCAGTAGCATACGCGTAATATTAATGATACAAATTGTGATGGCAGTTGCTATGTCGTTGGTATTATTGATTTAACAAAATTTGAATTCTGATTCTGAATCATTTAACCATACGGAGAAACCTATGAAGTCCTATGGATTCACGAAGGCCTACAGCGTAATATTAATAGGAAAACAACTTAATGTTCCTTTTCCAAAGATAATATAACAGTGGGCTCCACTGGGATTTTATTCAAATTGAAAAAATTCTATAGGAAGCTTCAAAATAATTTTGGTCTGCCATCTTCGTTCCGCCACATTGAATCAAAAATTTTCTATCGGAAGGTTTTAATAGAAGATTCGAATAATAAAGAATTTCAAGAGACAATGAATGGTGGAAATCGCTCATAAATATATCAAACCGTTTCAAAGATATTCACATTTTAGTGTTGAAGTTTTTGGATATCTGTGATACAGAAATATTGCTCGCCTAGAACAGGATAGATTATTCATCACATATTCTTATCATTATCGTTCCCTAGCGACCTATTTTAAGCGTTTATATAGTAGCTGCTGAGAGAGATTTATGTGATAGATATACCTGAATAATACTATTAAATACTATATTCGACTAAACAACGAGTGACCCAAATGAAGCGATTCAAATATAAAAAAAAGAAAAATGGGAATGCGAAATATATTATAATATTTGGAACTCCATAACTTATCATTTAATTAAGAGACATTTATAGGATTAATAATTTATTGAAAAACACTAATAATTTAGCAATATTGCACTAATAGTTTTAATTTTAGATGACTCTCTCCTGGATTATTGAGTTAGTGTTGGATATTCCTCAGTGATTGCTGCATCATCTGAGAAAACTCCGTAAAAGTGATCTCTGTTCGAAATTAACAGAATGCTCAAGTATAGACATTTAGAAGAAAACAAACATTTCATTTAATGTTCATTGAAATCGACCACATCAGTATTATTTACACGTGAATTACCGGTAGTGTATTGTTAATGTATTAAGATTTGAGAAGATAATATGAGCATCTTATTGGTTTTTCTCTCAATGATTGAAATGAATGGCTTAATTGCTTTTATATAATCATGAAAATATCACAGTTTATTACATTCCAGTACAATTATCTTGTTTCACAATCCATTTCTAAGTAGAGCCCATAAGTATCGTAATCTTGCCATACAATTACCAAGTTGATTTCATTCTACTTCAGTGGTGCCATTTCACCAAACTGCTAAAGGGGGGGGGGTAGAAACCAAGGGGTATTGGGGGGGGGGGGAGGAATATACCCCCAAAGGATAGAGGGACCTGGGTTTTTCCCCATAAATGTTACATTAGAAGATGGTATTATATGCTTCATTTTTTCCAATTTTATACAAATGTGGTTGAAGTATCAATACAAACATATACATTATTAGTTATTGAATTCAATCATGGAATATTTATTAGAAATATGGGTCTACAGAGAGGCCCTAGAGTAGGTATACACTGAAACAGATTTCTTAAAAATCATGGAAAAAGATAAATTTTTCTTTTACAATGACAATTTCAACAATTTCATTGTGGATCATATTCTAATTGGAAAATAACTTCCAGTTAGAAAGCTAAAGATACATCAAGCTGTTTCCTTAATTCTCAACAACTCTTTACATACATTTTTGATTGTCTGATTGTGCCCTTTCTTTTGCTTTCACTGTGACATCTTGCAACTTGTTAATTCTCACATTGAAATTTATTCAATAACTCACTTATTGTGCTCTGATCAATAAGTGTACCCATTCTGTATTCAAATTATACCACAGAGAAAAATATATTATTTGTTACTCTCTACCCATACTTTCAAGGCAATTTTGCTACATTTTTGATACTGTAGAAGGAATTATACTACTTCTGATAAAGAAAAGTATTAAATCATTATGAGACTCTGAGGATTCGTGTAGATAGACCCGCATTTTCATTATTTATCTGATCCTTGAGGGGGGCCTAGGCCCCCTAGGCAGCTGATTATAAGTAAAAATTAATATTGATATTTTCATAATACAGTACACCTGAAGAATTGGCAAAGTTTATGGTAAGGGGTGAGGAGGTACTCAGCTCTTCCAACTAACATCGGATTAGTTTTGTGCAGTCTACTATAACAGACGTTCCCATATGGATGTTACTATAGACGTATTTATCATCGTATTCAATTTCTGTTTGTTAGTTTGTTTGTATGTCTGATGGAAATCGAAAACGGCTCTAAAGACTTTGATTGAGTTTGAAATATAGTATATAGTTTGAAATATAGAGTTTGTGATACGAGAATCATCATTTGGATTAGGACTCATGTTTAGGATAACTCACTGATGGAACCTAAAAATGATTAGGTACGGTAATAATATTCATCAACCGAGTAGCAGCTGACTGAGAGAGTTTTCCGTCGTCAGTTAAAAACAGTTGATCAAGAGAGTTTTTCATCGTCAGTTGAAAACAGCTGATCGAAAGAGTTTGCCATTGTCAGTTGAAATCGAGACAGATGTGTTGAGTCACCAAGTTTGTTGACGTCATTTTTTTGAAGTTATTGCATGATTCGAGAAAATGGTGCAGAGAGCAGCCGAGTGACAGCAACGCAACGCAAATTTGAATTTAAAACATAATGATTGCGGTAATATTAATCAGGTAAATGCTAAAGTAGTCAGTTTTAATATACCTGAGTAATTGAATTATAGCAATTCATTCACTTCTAAATTTCCATCTCTATGTCTTTGTACTTTCAACTCTGTTTCTTTGATATTGTTATCTTCATAGACGTGAAGTAGATAGATAAGGGTGGGTATCTTCCATGAGTAAAATGAAATGTCTATTTCCGACTTCTGCAGTTGAATACTTGTAGCTAGTAGTTCTGTGAACAGTAGACCTCGTACAGCATTTATAAACAGATCTCATTGTCAATATGTCACTTCAATTAGCCCTTCGGACATCGGAAATACATCCAATGACTGATTGCCGTGTATTGACGATGACAATATTACCTGTTATAAATAAAACCGAGAGCATTGCCAAGCTGTAATCATCAAAAGCTAATTTACAAACATGCCAACATACATATACAGACAAAAGCAAATCCCGTCGTTGAAACGTAGAAAAATCAATCATCAAAATATTATCATGAAAAAATAACATTTTCCCGCTATTTTGGGAAATGATAACTGTATATCTTCCAGTATTGAAAATGACATTCAAAATGAAAAACAATACTGAATAATTTTATTATATTCAAAATTCTCAATGTTCGAGTAATTAACCCTCCAGTAGGCCTAGACTACATTCAACACAGTAGAACCTATATAATTTGAAGCTTACGGGACCAAGCATTTAATACGAATTTTGGAGGGTGACGAATTATATATCAAGCTCTGCAATATCGAGGCTGATAAAACAAAATACGAGAAAATTATATCATTGATACTGATCCCATCTTTGCCCATAATTAATTCATAATATAGCCTCTATGAATGAATATTAGAAAATATTGTTAAATATTAATTTGACATACTTGTAAAAGATTTCAGAGATCAATACAACTGTTCAAGAGCGAGTTCTTCAACCAAGGGTGTCTCTAGTTATATTATTATATGTGAATCCATAGAACTTTAAAGTTCACTCCGTATGGGTAAATAATTAACAATCAGAATTCAAAATCCCTAAACTAATAATACCAATTACTATAACGTTAAAGGTATTGCTATCACAAGTTGTATTATCTAATACATATAGGCTATGTTGGAAACAAACAATACCTAGACAGGCAGACAGACATTAACGAAAGCGAGTTGATGTAAAATTTGTATATTAATCAGCTGAATTCGGGGCATTAAGGACAGTATATGTGATTATTCTTAAATAGCATTAGCTGTTATGAATAAATGGGTAAATTGTGGTAATTGCATGCAATTAATATTCCAGCTTACTAATGATAAATCACAACACCCTTTTTTCCAATTCACTTCATCAGTTGATGTGATTTTCGGCCTCCTCATCACTGGAGTTATTAGTTACTGTAGCATAATTTTCGATGAACTCATTACTGGAGTTATCAGTTACTATGGCATATTAGTGTATTTATCTTTATGGGAATACTAATTACAGTGTTTTTGATGACAAAACTACGAATTATAGAGAAGTTTCAGTGTACTCACTAATCTTGACAATTGACCTATTAAGTGAAGTTATTTTTGTTTTGTGTCAAGAAATTTACTAATAGTTCTATTATTTAAGCTCCAAATAACTGCAGAAAAGAGAGACAACTGCACAAAATAGGAATGATATATAGGACTTATAAAATATATAGGACTGATAAATAGGAATTATACAGTTACAAGATAAGTCATCGACTGATATTACTACGAAGAGGGATAGAAAAGAGTGATAGGTTTCAGAAATAAATTGTCAATGGTCTTGTTAAGAATAGCCTACATGTGGGGATTCATCAAAACAATACCATTGTTTGAAAACCAGTCAGCTCTGCGTAGTACAGTCCGTCCAAGAAGTATAACCTGACTGTCTTGTTTTTGAAGTGTCAGAGATTTGATGTGTCTGACTTTGTCGTTTCTGTACGGATGTAAAAGTGTCCGGTTTTGGCGCCTAACGCACACGCCAATTCGAGACTCTTTCAAAACAGTCTTTCCCTGTCGCTGGCGTACGGTGTCGATGGATGAGATAGTCGCTGTCCACTCCTGTCAGGTTCTGGGTGTGTCGGAGGTCTAAGGTGGCGCGTACCCATTTTAGACGTTACAGGTAGATTGGCTATTGGTCTATAATTTTTCAAGCCTGTCTTGTTACCTCCTTCTAATTTAGGGTATAATTTGGCTATTTTTAGATTTTTTGGGAAGGTCGCTTGTTCAATAGATGATTTTATTATGTCCGACAATGGAATTCCTAATTCTTCATCACAGAATTTCAGAATTTTGCCTGATATAGTGTCGTGCTCAGCTGAGTTGTTGAACTTGAGCTTTTTTAGAAGTTGATCCGATCCCGTTTCAGACAGTCTTTCAAATTCACAGAGTATTGGGGCATCTATTATGTTTTGTGTGTTACTGTTTGTTACTTTCCTTGCCCAACTACCATAGGTAAGGAAAGTATTGCTTTCCAAAAAAAATTAAGTTACCCTAATTTCAAGTTTTCTATACGTTTCAAGGTCCACTGAGTCCAAAAACATGATTTTTGGGTGTTGGTCTGTGTGTGTGTGTGTGTGTGTGTGTGTGTGTGTGTGTGTGTGTGTGTGTGTGTGTGTGTATGCCTGTGAACACGATAAATCCATTCCTAATTAACCGATTGACTTGGAATTTTAAACTTAAGGTCCTTATACCATGAGGATCCGACAATAAGAAATTCAATTCAAGATGGCGGAAAAATGGCGGATAATTACTAAAAAAACCATGTTTTTCTCAAAAACGGCTCTAACGATTTTCTTCAAATTTATACCATGGATTCATAAGCCCTATCAACTGGCATGAGTCTCATTTCTGGGAAAATTTCAGGAGCTCCGTAATGTTCATGAGAAAAATGACGGATAATGACTAAAAAACCATGTTTTTCACGGTTTTCTCGAAAACGGCTTTAACGATTTTCTTCAAATTTATACCATGGATAGCCCTAAATTTATACTATTCATAAGCCCTATCAACTGGCATGAGCCTCATCTCTGGGAAAATTTCAGGAGCTCCGTAATATTCTTGTGAAAAATGGCGGATAATGACAAAAAAACCATGTTTTTCACGGTTTTCTCAAAAACGGCTCTAACGATTTTCTTCAAATTTATACCATAGATTCATAAGCCCTATCAACTGGCATGAGTCTCATTTCTGGAAAAATTGCAGGAGATCCGTAATATTCTTGAGAAAAATGACAGTTACTAAAAAACCATGTTTTTCACGATTTTCTCAAAAACGGCTCTAAGGATTTTTTTTCAAATTCATACCCTGTATAGTTATTTATCAGCTCTATCAACTGGCATGAGTCTTTTTCCTGGGAAGCTAATGGGGGTCCACCCCATCCTTGAGAAATGGACTTTGTAACCTCCTTCTCGTGCATGAGGTAGGTAGAGCAGTTTATAAAAAGAACACAGTCATAGTCAGGATATTTCATCTGTAGAACAGCTGTTTTGACGACTTTTAAAAAAATAATCGAATTTCACAATTTACACAAAGGAAAAAGTACTCTGAAAGCAATTATAATATACACATATACAGTAGTCTGATCGTAGTTTCAAATATGTTGCCGCCAATCGTCATTATGTTATTCCCCTAAATTATTCAATGAGCAAGGAAAGTTGTGTGAGTGTACCACACCAGATTTTTTACTTTCCTTTAAAAATACTTTTAAGGAAAGTATTGCTTTGCAAAAAAAATTAAGGTACCCTAATTTCAAGTTTTCTATATGTTTCAAGGTCCCCTGAGTCCAAAAACATGATTTTAGTGTGTGTGTGTGTGTGTGTGTGTGTGTGTGTGTGTGTGTGTGTGTGTGTGTGTGTGTGTGTCTGTGTGTCTGTGAATACGATAACTCCATTCCTAATCAACCGATTGCCTTGAAATTTTAAACTCAAGGTCCTTATACCATGAGGAATTGACAATAAGAAATTCAATAAAATTGAATTCAAAATGGCGGAAAAAATGGCGGATAATTACTAAAAAAACCATGTTTTTCACGGTTTTATCGAAAACGGCTCTAACGATTTTCTTCAAATTCATACCATGGATAGCTATTTATAAGCCCTATCAACTGTCATGAGTCTCATTTCTGGGAAAATTGCAGGAGCTTCGTAATATTCTTGAGAAAAATGGCGGATAATCACTAAAAAACTATGTTTTTCACGGTTTTCTCGAAAACAGCTCTAACGATTTCCTTCAAATTTACACCATGGATAGCTGGTAAGCCCTATCAACTGACATGAGTTTCAATTCTGGGAAAATTGCAGGAGCTCCGTAATATTCTTGAGAAAAATGGCTGATGATTACTAAAAAAACATATTTTTTTCACGATTTTCTCAAAAATGACTTGACCGATTTTTTTCAAATTCATACCCTGTATAGTTATTCATCAGGTCTATCAACTGGCATGAGTCTCCTTTCTGGGAAACTAATAGGGTTTCACCCCATCCTTGAGAAACGGACCTTCTAACCTCCTTCTCGTGCATGAGCTAGGTAGGTAGAGCAGTTCATAAAAAGAACACATAGACGAGATATTTTATCTGTAGAACAGCTGTTTTGACGACTTTTAAAAAAAATAATCGAATTTCACAATAATTTACACAAAGTAAAAAGTACTCTGAAAACAATATATATACACATATACAGAAGTCTGATCGTAGTTTCAAATATGTTGCCGCCAATCGTCATTATGTTATTCCCCTGAATTATTCTTGTTTAAGAATGGGGCTTACAGTTCAATGAGCAAGGAAAGTTGTGTGAGTGTACCACACCAGATTTTTCCATTAGTAGTAGTTAGCTTTGTATATTGTGTGTAATAAGCATTTAGCATATTGCCAACAAGTTATGGTTTATCTATTATCCTGTTATCTATTGTAAAGTAAAGGCATAGAGAAACAATAGCATAAGTAGATATCCCATGGTATAGGGCGTTTATGTCGCAACTTTTACTGTTATCTCAAGCTGATAGTCCACGTAGTTCTTTCCTGTGAAGCTTTATGATGCTGGTAGTCTCTCATATTGTGCCGTTCATACACTCTTACCCGGTCAAAACAGTAAAAATCGACAATAATCGACAGTAATCGGCTTGAGATAACAGTAAAAGTTGCGACATAAACGCCCTATACCATGAGATATCTACTTACGCTATTGTTTCTCTATGGTAAAGGTTCTCACGCTTGCCTGTATTTCGTTTGCTCCTCTGTAGTTCGTAAGCTATTTTTGGGAGCTGTTTTTACAGAATAAGCAAAGGCTATTTTTCTCAGATGAGTTGGTACAATATCAAAAAGGCTACTTATATTTGTCACACAAATGTCTATAAATTTCAATTCCTATAAAGTTATGTTTTTAATCAAAGGTCAGAGCTAATGGAATGAGTTTCGTTGCGCAAATTGAAAACAAAAACACAAATGTTGGTGACTCTACATAAATGTTGATGTTTTTTCATTTTAAAAGGGGAGGATAACATACACTAATACAAGATTTCAATAACGAATTTTAAGTAAAGAATTATGACGAAAACCACACATCAATATGAAAATATGATTAGAGACATAAAAAATGAAAACTTTAACGTGTAAATAAAAGAATAAATCGGTTTAGTTTTTGAACGTTGACGTCTTTGGTCTTTGAACGTTGCTTGTTTTGAGTTATTATTTCAATCATTATTGTGTTACATGCAGTTTTACACTTTTCAGTATTTTTCCCGTTTCAGAGTTTTTCTAATTTGAAGTTGAACAATGGAAGATAAAAGATATTTTGAAAGTGTATTTTCAAGTGATAAACAAACAATAGACTTCAAAATTGAACCATCTTCAAGCCCGGTGAAAATTTCAGACAAACCAGCTGAAACACTGAAAACAAGCTTGGAGTGTCTCGAGAAAAGAAGTCAATTATTGGAAAAAATATTTGCTGATATGCCTACTCATCGTAATTTGAACACATATGAAAGCTCTGATATTGTGGATGGTGTTGAAGCGGTTTCTGCTGTGATCAATGAAACTGTGGCTGAAAAGGAACGTGAACTGTCCCCAGACCTGTGCTCGTACCGATCACATAGACGGAAATCAAGAAAACTAAGCAGAATGGAAACTAAGGCGAGTACTTGATAAGTTTTATAGTTTTGTTCAATCATTACTTTAAATATGTAATAGATCCTTTGATCATTTTGGGGGGGGGGGGGAAAGGAGCACTTTCAAATTTGGTAACAGATAATGTAATTTTGAGGATATATTTTTCACGGTACTCCATTGTTGATTAAATAAGATTTTTTATGAAAATTAGATTTCAATTTCTAAATAATGACTAAATTTGAGTTATTTCAAGCCATTTTTGGAAAATTTAATGACTATAGCCTACTCGAAAATTCATATTTTGAAAATATTTCTATGTACAGTAACGTGAGGTATTTCTTAAAAATTTCATGGATTCAAGTTACCAAATGTGAAATGATCTGTTTGAAAAGTTTTGAACTTTAGGCGCTTATTCTCAAAAATTAACAATTGAATTTTTTTCCTGAGATAATCGTTTTATTCTGATATAGCATGCAAATCGATAAACTTTGAAAACTGTCACCAGGAGAAGGTTTCTACACATCAGTTTAAAGCTGTTTAAAAAACTGGTGTGTCTTTTGATTGCTTGCATCAGGCTGTGAATTTGGCGACAGATTATTGTTGTTATTATTCATTGTATAATGTTACCTACTAGGTTTCATATTACCTCTTCAAATAAGATTGTTCTTTTGGACCTAGTTTCAATAATATATGCAGTTCATACAATAGGAATGATGCAGTTCAATTCTACTCACATCTACACTGTTACTTGGCTTCATTCAGGGTCAGCTTTAACATTCAGAGTATAATTTTTCAATAGTTCGAAACTTAATATTTTCATTTCAAAATAGAATCGATTGATACGCTTTAAATGTGAATCCTAATCTTTAAATATTGCAGATGGAAGATCACGATGCTCTCGTGATTGAACCAGTCTTGTCACAGGAGACTCCTGAGGTCTTCAGTTGTGCTGTCATCAATGAAACTGTGGATGAAAGGAAACGTGATTTGTCATCATATCGACCTCACAGACGAAAGTCAAATAAACCGAAGAAAATAGAAACTAAGGTGAGAATTTCATGAGTTTTCTTTTCTCGTTCAATCATTACTTTACTTATGTAGTGTATCCTTTGATTTTTAGCGGCCGGCGTAGTATAGAACTACAGCCGTTAAGTTCTGCCTGGTCGTGAGTTCAAATTTCGCCGGTCGGTATGGAAGTCTTATCAATCGCCCATGCACAAATCTAATCAAATTTATTGCTTTACAAAAACATTTTCAAATACAGATTACAAAATATTTGAGTGCTGGTGGCGAGTAACAAAACAAAAAACGATAATATTACTTTCAATAGAAAATTTTTATAGTAAAATGGTAGGCTAATCTGAAATATTATAACAATGCAATTTGATCAAGGTGAAAGTGGGGAAAATCTATATTTATATCATATGTAAGTCTGATGGCAATACTTGAAAAGAAAAAATCAAATTGTGTTGTTAATTAGGTGATTTAATCCATTTCTTAATACTTGATTCAAGGCCGTTTGTACAGTCAAAGCCTAAACTGAATTTAATCATCTCAAACTAAAATGAGCAACATTAATTACGAACGAGAATTGATATGAATTTAATCCAGTTCAAAATGAAATTGAGTTTAAACTGGCACTGGTTAAATGGCACTTGAGTGATGTTATCTCATTTTGAAATAAAATTGAAATCTTGGATAATAATAGGTTGATCAATTTATTCGCTACATAGGGGAACTGTCTATGACATCAATTGTAACAGCAACATTCTATTAGGGATATGAAAGTTGGGCTATGCTATGCTCACTACTGCCTTTATCCCGTTTACGCATATTGCTGGTTTAGATAACCAAATTCGGGCGTTTACTCTTGGCCCAGCTTAAACGGTGTTTACTGGCTTCAGATACTATGAGCATACGAATTCACGTTTAAAACTTGAGATTGAACCATTGATGTGCTGGGGTAGTTCAATCTGAGCTGGTGCATACGGCAATAAAAATAGTTATGTTGAATAACAGGCAGTATTTATTGGAATGAAAGCATTAATGTTATTGACCGAGAGTAGTGAGGTCTATGTTTTAACTCGACGGGATTTGTTTCTATATATGTATGTTACACATCTTCAGCCAAACGCGGCAACATATTTGCATGAAATTTGACAGTAATATTTCCTTATACAGGGTGTTTCAGAAGTAGTGTCGAACATTTTAGGGTATTGTTCCTGGATGATAGCTATCCTTGAAATATTGATAAAATTTGCTAACTTTTTTGTCTCTTGTAAATTTTCTGTAAAGTGAACGGTTTTCGTGAAATTTGCAATCAAAAATTTTAAATGGCTGCCATTTAGAAAATTCACATCGAAAAGTTTTATTTTATTTTTTTAAAGTCGAGTCTTTATAACATAAATATCCATGCCGAATTTCAGATCAATACATCATTTCGTTCTTGATATAAAAATTCGTAAGTGAAAAAACAAAATGGCAGCTATAAGGATAACCGCTGTGTTTTGGACACTTAAAATACGTTATTTGTAGTCTCCTATCATCCAGGAACAATACCGGAAAATGTTCGACACTACTTCTGAAACACTGAATAAAAGTACGAAACACTGTATAAACACTACTTCTGTATAAAAGTGAAATGGTACTGATTCATTCACTCACTCACTCATTCATAATTAACAGAACTAAAAATCTACTGGTCCATATTCGTTAAAATTTGGAAGGGAGGCTCAGTTGGCCATCTAGAGGCGCACGAAGAACGGATTTGAAAAACCCCAAAGATACGCTCAAAATTGCGTTACTCCAGCTTTTATTTGCGTTTTCTCAGCTATTTCATTCAAGAATCAATTGACGAAAAAAGCTCAAATTTGGCATACAGACTCAGCTGAGGTATAAAAATTGAAAGGAATGCCCAAGTTCTGCCCAACATCGGCGGTTTTTCAGCATTTTTCCGCGTTTTCTAGGCCTCCTCAAGAACTAATTGACAGATCATGTTAAGATTCATGTCACATGAATCATGTTAAAATTCGATGCGTAAGTTCAGTAAGGGTCTGGAAATTTTGTCTTAAGAGGTCTTCAGAATTACGCCAAAGATACGCCCAGGATAGAATCATAGTTTTACTGCGTTGTTCTAAAATTCCTTAGCGTTTTTTTGCGTTTTCTCACATCTTCCAAGTAATTGGAAGAAAATATTCAAATTTGTTGTCCAGCGAGGGTCTAGGAAATTTGTTTTGAGAGTTGAATGTTCTATTAAAAGGGCTTGATAATAACTCAAAATAAGCGCCTAAAATCTGCGTTTTTCTGCTTTTTCAATAACAGATTGACAGAAAACGTTCAAAATTCGTACAGAGGTTAACTAGGGTCTAGAAATTTTTCGATGAGAGGACTTCAATATTTCGTCAGATACGCTCAAAATCGGCGTCTTTCTGAATATTCCAGCTTTTTCATTATATTATAGGCCTAGACGCAAATTGTTTAAATTTGTTACACAGGTCCTTCCAATATTTTGGGGGGGGGGGGGTTTGAGTAGGCCCAAGTTTTTCCTGGATTTTCAGGGATAAAACTCGGAAGTGTGAACACTAAAGTGTACAGAGGGTTAGGATAAGTATTTGTGGTGCTAAATTAGAGGGTTTCTCTTCATAAGTTGTTTCATTGAGTTTTCAACGCATTTTTCTACATTTACTCAATTCATACTTGAGAGGGTTAGATATTAATGTTCCTCAAGGAATTCTTCTAGGACAATTTCTTTACCTAATCTATACCAGTGATATCCTCAACAGAAAAACTACAGAAGATCCATTAACAAAATTGAAGATTTGACTAGAAAGTGGAGAATGAAACTAATGCTCGGTTGCAGAGTCTGCACACAGAGTCTGTACTTTTTTCCGTACGTGCTTCTATTCAACCAATGTCTTGGAATCAGGGAAAGTTTCAATAGACATCACTGTGAACAGACCTAAAAGACCTCACATAAAATGGATAAACAACATGGCGACTCTTGGCTTTTGGTGAGATTTCTCACCATATTTAGCGATTTGGAGGTTAGAAACAACTTTTAAAGCGTAGAAACACGGAAAATTCCAACTTCATGCTTTGACAATTATTCTAGTATTAGACAGAAATTCCATCCAACATAAGTTGATAATTGTTATAATAATTGGTTTTTAATAATCATATATGACATAATTATTATCATTTAATTAGAATTATATAAAAATTCTATTATATTGGTTGAGCACCTACAAGAAATGAGGCAACAATAATATGGGTTGTGGGTAGCTCGTTAGAAAATATTTATAAATATTTACTTGTTAGTAAATACTATAATATATTTATATTATACTTATTTAATAATTATTCATTATTTTTATATACTCGGTAAAGATAATTCATTCATATTATTTATTCTTTAATGATTGATTCATACAATAAGTACATTATCACATACATTATCATACAGATGATAGGGAGAGAAAAAATTATTTACTTATGTACACATATTTTTTCGTAAACATCTTTCAAAAAAATCTACCACAACCTCTAAAATGCATTTTGCGCGAGTAGATATTGGATTTAACAGCACGACTTCGGGCCTTTTACTTGACTGGCTGTTTTTAGCTATTGAAGACATAAATAAGCTCCTTCTGACGACTGTGCAAAGAAATCATTTGTCTAATCGGTCGTTTTTAGTTGTATGTGAGCTATATGTTGACGTCTGTGCAACGGAAAGTGGAGTCATGGCTTCGTAAATGAGTTAACTGGCTGTTTTTAACTTTATGTGACGACTCTGCTACCGGGCATAAATGAAACAAAGTTAACTCACGTCAACATCACCAATAAGAAGGATCTGCTCATACCAATAACCATCAACAACCATATGTACCATATGCGAATGATGCCAAGTATCGAGGTATGACCTTGGACGCAAAGCTTCGCTGGAAGGCCCATGTCAAGAAGATGAGAGAAGAGCTTGGAATCTAATATAATAATTTGTATTGGCTGATTGGTAAAAACTCCAACTTTTCAATCCAAAACAAAGTAGTTTGTAGATATTAAAGCATGGACGTATGGTATACAACTTTGGGGGTGTACCAAAGACTGCAACATCAATGTCATACAATGATTCCAAAACAAGGCGCTGAGGAACATTGTGGATGCTCCTTGGTATGCCAAGAACAGCGATCTTCATAGAGACCTGCACGTTGACCTGGCGTCCACCGAGATCCAGAGGCATGCGGAGAGGCACAAGGTGCGACTGCACCAGCATGACAACATCGAGGCGATCCAGCTGTTGGACAATGGAGGGTGGTGCAGAGGCTCAAAAGGAGGAAACCGTTTGAACTAGTGCTTGTTCAAGTAGTGTCTAGTGAAAGTGCAGAGCAGTGATTGAGTGAATATAGTGCAATCAATAAGTGTACATATTTATTAAATAAACAATATCAGTAAGAGTTTCTAAATAGATCTTCGCTCTTTAATTTTTCAAGTAGTATGTTAGGATAGAAAAAATTGGCTCATTAGTCTCTAGAATAGTTGGCTATAGTATTGACAATAAAATGAAAAAAAAAATCAATTCTTGAATCATTCAAAGTGAAAAGTTCATTTTTTATCCCTGTGTCAAATCTCCAAATTATCTCAGTATCATTCCATAATTATGAATTTTATTTCAATATGTAAAATATATTTACTCAATCCATAATAGGATGACTCATATTATGCTTAGTACTGGAGAGTGCGTATAGTAATAGCAAAGTATGGAGCTTTGCCTTTTCCTTCTATATCATCCTAAAACTGTGAAATTTCAAAAAATCTTTCTTCGACGTACAATTCAAGAAGGAATATTCCTCTCAAATTCATGAAAATCTGTTGCTGCGTTTGGCTGAAAATGTGTAAAAACATGCTTACAAACAAAAGAAAATCCCGTCGAGTTAAAACGTAGACCTCACTACGCTCGGTCAATAACATAAATGCTTTCCTTCCAATCAATGCTGCCAGTTTAACAACATAACATTTTCATTGACGTATGCACCAGCTCGGATTAAACTACCCCAAACCCATCAATGGTTCAAACTTGAGTTTTAAGCGTGAATTCGTATGCTCATAGCATCTGAAACCAGTAAACGCCCAAATTTGGGTATTTAAACCAGCAATTTGCGTAAACGCGATGAAGCCAGTAGCGAGCATAACCCAACTCTCATGCTCCTAATTGAATAGAATGTTGCTGACACATTATCACAAACTATTTTAAATAATAATAATCTACAATATATTGAGGTTTTCATACTTTGAGTTTATTTCATGATCGATGAGATCATGGCTATAACTACTTCGCGCCACGATCTTCAGAAGTCTTCATAAATGTAGTGAGATCCAATTCATCAACTCCTCATAAATAGCATCAATGCTTCTCTTCCAATCAATGCTTACAGTTCAAAGTGAATCTCAAAACATAACTTTTTGAAGATCTTTGGAAATAATTTGTTATTGTGAACATTCTATTCTCCCATATGTATTTGAACTTCATAAATACTCACTAAATCATCTGATCAAAGCCAAAATTGTCAATGTTTACGTTTTGTTTCTGTATTTTGATTGGATACATATGGAATCAGATCATCTAACTCATAGTTGTGCTTCAATAAATAAAGTCGTTCAAACTAAACGTTCAATTCGTTTCTGTTAAGTATACCGATAAGTAGTTTAAACGGCGTTCAAGTTTAAGCATGTTTACTCTAGACGAGTTTTAAAGCAACGTTTTATGTGCATATGACTCTTATATACGACAGCTCTAGTTAGTGGCTAGTAGCCCGACTTTAAAAAACGCTGTGCTACAGGGTTTTGAACAAATTGTTACTTTATTACTTTTTTAGAGTTGAGTGCCTAAAGTTGAAATAATTCAACTTCAAATTTGGTAACAGAAGAATTCATAGAATTTTGAGGATACATTCAAAACTTCAAATCCAAACCTATTTCCATTTTCACACAACATACACGATACAGTATAGTGAGAATGAACTATTTTTATACACAATATCAACTATTTAATGAATTTAAAAAAGTAAAACTTGCTTAGTCCATCCTAAAACTAAATTTAACAATACTAGCAAAACAAAAATGAAAAGGAAAAACAAGTTCAGGAATACCTAGAAATGCCATATCACCATTAGAAAAGAAAAAAACGAAAAAAACAACACTTGCTACGAAACATCTTTGAACAGAGTAATTATTCAAAAACCAGATTAAAACAATATTTATACATATATCGTATCATATGATAAATTGTGACATAATAAAAAACAATAGAAATACTAGAATATTGTAATCTGCTGTAATCTGCTATGGTTATTGTATTCACTTGAGGTATCGACAGAAACCTTTATTCTTGGAAAAAGTTATCACATATCCATTTATTCGATATTTTACTATTTTGACAATGAACTAGAAATTCTTAAGGTACCGTGTTAATTAACTTGGAGCTCATATAATTAGGCTGTCTCCGAACTATACTCCGGTTGCTGTGATATACTTTGTATTTACGTTAGGTCTGAATGAATAAAATGGCATGTCAGATTCCTCAAAGTGCTGTATATAGTCATTAATGTATTTTATCAACATTATATATATATAATTACCTCAATTATATTGATCAAAATCAAGACATGACATCAAAATCTTTAAATACCTGCTGTGTTGGATAGTCTCTCTGGGTTTGCGGAGTATAGTTTCAATTACACCCTTCTGTGTTATAAATATACTATTTAGTTGAGAATCATACGTTCCTCCCCATACTGTGATTCTATATGTATTGATTCAACTAAAGCAAAGTAAACAACTTTTATTTGCTTTCTGTCCAGTATTTTATTAATTTTATAGGACATATAATTTATGAATTCATTTTTTTTAATGATGAAGTTTATGTGCCATCTTAGGCACTCATCAATAATAACACCTAAATATCTAATAGAATTCACATTCTCAAAGAAAGGACAGTTGTAGTCAGAACTAATGATTGTAATTTGTTTCCTTGAAGCTAATTCATCACATTGAGTATGTAGTTCTAATTTCAAAGACATGAGTGGTTTACCAACAACATTTGCTGAGAAAGTTATACAGAGTGGGTGAAAAGTCCGAGAACGGCTTAATATCTCATACACAAAGGTAATTTGACGGTGGGTGTGATGTTGATCCTAATCAAATTGAAAATTTTACTTTACTATGAGTATAAAAATCTGGTCCGCCATCTTGGATCCGCCATATTGAATGCAACTATATTTTTTTAAATAGGAAGGTGGTCATGCGATACATGATTTCGATACGAAATTTCAAGAAAAAATGAATGGCGAAAACCGCATATCGATATCTCGAACCGTTTTACTGAGGTTCGAGCTAAGTGTCTGCTGGTCCAGCCAGTTCTTTATTAATAATAATAATAATAATAATAATAATAATAATAATGCTTTATTTTCATTTTGATTTTACAATAATATCTTATAACATAATAAGTCTTAGCATCTGAAGCTTGGCTTTCGCCGTCAGCTCGAGTTGAGTTTAATTCTCATTTAAACATTATAGCGCCATTGTGAATAAATAGATATAAATAGATACATGTTACACAACTACACTGTATTAACTACAATAAACATAAATACAAAAATACAATAATACTATATTAATTCATTATCTGCCGATTTTTTATAAATTAACAGGAAAAATATCTTCACTAACTGTAACCCTATGATGAGAGAGTCCCCTCCTCTCTTTCCTTTTCTGCATGATTCAATTTTTTTTTCTTTTGTATTCTTTATAGAAATCTTCAGAGAAGTAATTAATCCACATCATTCATGGCCTCTTTTATTAATTCTTGAAAAGTTTTGTGAAAGTTGAACCTATAAATGGATAAACAATAATAAATCTTTGAAAGTTATTCTCTTTAGATTGAATGTCAATTTTTCTCCTTAATAATTGAAATTCTCTATCAGGAACCAACGATAATTCCACGCGCACTTGCAGAATTCAACTAGCCCTCGCCAATTTCCGCCGTTAACAACTTCTATGTATTCAACTTCTGATAGAACTGAACTACCCAGCCACTTTCTTCTCCATTCTCTCAGTACCAAGCACCTTGCAACAAAATGAAAAGTATTCTCTCTTTCACCTGAATTACACATTGAACATGTTCCACTCCTACCCTCTATCCATGGTCTATCATTCAAGTATAGCATTTCTCCTCTCACTTTCATTATCCACCCTATATCTGACAATGAAAACTCCTCCTTCAGGTAACCTTCATCCTCCAAGTTCACACTTCTAAGTTTGTTATATATCACATGATATCGAGCTGAATTCGCTGCAGTTTTGAATTCCTCCTTATGTTTAATCGCCGTTAACTCACAAACCTTATTTAATTCATTCTTCCAATTAGCCAAATTGTCCAGACTTAGGTTAATGTCGGCATTCAATCCTTGTGTTATATCAAGCCAGCTCTTGTACCAAAATATTCTTCTTTTGACAACTTCAACTGCTAACAGTTTTGGTAAACGCCAGTCCTGCATTGTCATCACCTTGTTTATATAATTAAAGTGCAATCGAAGCGTATATTCAAATAGCGGAGGCTCTCCTGTTTCTAGAAATAAGACGTAGCTGGGCGTATTGTAGGGTAAGTGAAATAGTCTTTTGATGAAGAAACGCCACAATTTTTCCACCTGTTCATATCTTCTGTATCCCCAAACCTGAGAAGCATACACCATGATTGCCCTCGACACTGCTCTGTACAAAATCCACTTAGCAGTCAACGGAATCTTTTTATTACTTATCAATTGCTCCCATCCTGAATTTAGACCCGCTTTAGCGCTACTCAATTTTTCCTCAAGGTGTGGATGCATATTTAGTGAGGGTGTCAGCAATACTCCCAAATACTTATATTCATTTACTTTCTCTATTCTTTTTCCCTCAAAAAACCATTTCTCCTGCCTTCCTTGCCTTCCACCTTTTCTAAAAACCATTACTTTAGATTTGTTCAGGTTCACTCTAAGATTCCACCGTTTGCAGTAAACCTCTAGACTGACAATCATATCTTGTAATTCTCTTTCCGACTCAGCCAGCAACACAATGTCATCTGCATACATGAGTAGTTTTATACGAAGGTTGCCCACTCTTGCTCCTCCTCCCAATTCACCCTCCAAATCATTAATAAAAAGAGAGAATAGAAGCGGGCTCATCTGACAGCCCTGTTTCAAGCCTACTCCTGCGCTGAACTCCTCCGACAGGCCCTTCTCACTCCATACTCGCGCCTTGGTTCCATCATTTCCGCAATAAATATTGCGGAGCATATTTATGAACTTCGTTGATATCCCCATGCAAGAAAGCTTATAGAAAAGCGCTCGCCTGTCTACTGTATCAAAAGCGGCCGAGAAGTCGACGTAGAAACAGAAGAGTTTACCTCGTTTTCTACTAATTTTCAGATTGACTATCGATATTAAATTGAATAATTATCCACCGTAGAATACCCCTTCCTGAAGCCAGCCTGATACTCGTTCAATATTTTATTTGTTTGAACCCACTCCTCTAGTCTAATCAATAGATTTCCTGCGAAAAGCTTTGCAATGGCATCTATGAAGGCTATACCTCTGTAATTCATTGTTAGATTTACATCTCCTTTTTTGTGTAGAGGGAAAACTATCGATACTTGAAATGAATTTGGAACATTTGCAGTTCTGTAAATATTATTGAAAATTCTCGTGATTCTTCCAAACAATTCCTCGGTGCCATTCTTATAAAATTCATAAGGTATGCCGTCCAGTCCTGCTGCTTTATTATTCTTTGCTTTTCGCAAGAGTACTTTCAATTCATCCACTTCAAAATCTCTGTCTAGGATATCATTGCAAACCAACGGCTCTGCGTACAGAACTGGATCGGTGCTAACTGGTGGATTCAATAAGCTCTTAAAATGTTTGATCCAATCATCTGCGTTTATGCTGTTTGTTATTCGCCTGACGGATTTTTTAAAGAGTCTTATCGCATTCCAGAACTTCTTCGTATCATACGCATTTTTTAGCTCTTCATAAATATTCGCAAGATGCATTTCTCTTTTGGTTTGACATAACTTCCTGTACTTCTTTTTTTCTTCAATATACATATCTTTCACCGTTGCCGCGTTACCCTTTCTAAATAGATTCAAAAGACCAAACATCTTATCTCGAGCTCTTCTACAGTCGTTATCAAACCAGGGTTGTCTGAATTTAGTACGACCTTGACCGTGAACAAACGTTGAACAAGCTGCCTTCTCTATACAATCGCAAACCTCTCTTATCGCCATCTGATTATCGCCATCATCCTCATAATTGACTGTTTCTGATTCTCTCAATTTTGCTGTTAGTTTATCTTTATAAAACCGTTCATCATTCCTACTCCATATAAGCTTTTTTGGCAAGGTCTCACAGTCGTTATTCTCGTTGCCTAGTACTTCATTTCTGAGTTGTAAGCCTAATGGCATGTGGTCTGAATATGATTTTTCTATTACTTCGAAATCATTCACGAATTTCAGCAAATTTCCCGCCACTGCAACCAAATCATTCACTGCAACTCCCATGCCTCCAATAAACGTTAATTCACCTAGCTTATCACTAGGCGTTCGCCCATTGAGTACAATCAAGTTATAATCATCACATAGTTCTAAAAACCTCCGACCCCTGTTGTTCCACTCTTTATCTTTCGAAACTCTCCTGTATGCAAACCACTTATTATCCATAGGTAAACTTTCATCATTAATTAACTGCATTTCTCCAATACGTACATTCATATCCCCTATCAGTATAATATTGGACACTACATTGGAATACATAAAGTTCATCAAGCTCATAAAATCATCATTCCAGTAATTACAGTTTAAGTAAATAGGCAACAAGTTTATTTCTACCTGAAAAAGAGAATTAATATTTACAACTAAATAACTATTTATACATTTAAAAGTGAGTTTTTTACAGTGCATTGACAGTTTATTTATTCCCAACATCATTCCTCCACTAGCTCTACCAAATTGTGATTGTCTTATTGCGCCTTGCCACCTTAACTCAAAGTTATGGAAAACATTTTCATAATAAGTAACATCTTTATCCTCAACAAAAGTCTCAGCAAGGCAGATCACATCAAATCCGCTCAAAAATGACAAGAAACCTAATTCATTTATTTTTGATTTGAGTCCACAAATATTATAATACAAGATTTGCGTCACCTGTGTGCGAGTGCTGCTCTCCTCTCCACATGAAACGGTTTCGCTCGAACGCTGACAGCGGGCCTCCCCCTATGCATTCACTTCGTTGCTTTCGAGAATCTTCTTGATTATTGGCTTGAAATCGTGCTTGGCCAATTCGCTCAGCTTGCCGGCACCGTCTTCTTTTCCGCAGCGGAGTCCTTCTTCCAACGACCACCAGAATGAACGTCCTTCCAGCCAGAGCTGGTCACCTCTCAGGAAGCACTTCAGTTGGCTGTTATTCTTTAGTAATTCCTTTCTCAATGCGAGAAGCTTGCTTCTTTTCTTTCTGGTCGCAAGAGAGAAGTCCTTTTGAACACTAAACTTGGTACCCTTCAGCTTGTTGACATGTTTAAATATATTTTCCAAATCCTGGTCTGAAGGAATATGAGCGATTATTGCTGCATTGTCCTTTCGTGGGCCGAGAATATGAGCTCTATTCACTTGCACCTGCCTGTCACATCTGAGCACATTTGAGCAAAAGTTCATCACTTCCACACGACAGTCAGTATCACCCTGGAACTTGAGACCCCTGAATATTAGATTATTTCGGCGAGAACGATCTTCATAATTGTCCAGCCTACGATTAATATGACTATTCACTTCTTTCAAGCGTTTAATGTCTTTTTTAAGCTGAATATTTTCCTCCTTTAGCTCAGTGATCAATGATTTAATCCCCAAAATATCGTCCTTGGATGCCAAAGCACTAAATTTTTCGTCGAACAGTTTTTTCATTATAGCCTCAATGTTTAACACTAACTCGTCATTCCGAGAATCACACCCTTTTTTTGCAGTCTGCTTTTCCGATTCCGGCGACTCACGCTCACGTTTTTCACCTCTCGATTGTGATGAAATGAATTTGTCCATCGTAATAAATTATTATTACTAGAATAAATACTCAAGTAACAAATAAAGAAACACTTTCGTTCAATTAACACAACGATTGAAAATTCACTTGTTCTAACCAAACTTTCCGAACTACCGAGAATTATCTTTGTGATAACGGAGCAACAAAAACAACGTCTGCTCTGTTCGACTGCCGAAACTCAACCACCGCCAGTTCTTTATTAAAAACAAATCATTTTCCGCATTTGCAAAAACTTTTTCTCAGTTGACATCTGAAAAAATGACTGCAGTGTCATCAGCGAAAGAATAAATTTCACCATTTTTCATCCTTTCCAACATCTATCGCTTGATTAATGAGTTCCAGAGTTTCTTTTTATCAACACCACATTCAGATATTTTCTTTGATTTTAGCTGTTTCTATGGTCATGTTCAATGTATTTCTGTATCTTTTATATTCTCCCTTCAATCGTATATTAAATGGATCCTGTAATTTTTTGAACATTTTATCTCTTTTTAAAATGGAATTTATAAGACGAGGTGCTATGGTTTCAGGGGTTTCTTTTTGTGAGAGATTTGTTCTTTATGGATGATAGTTCTATGTAACTAAGTAATTTTTACACAAAGCTATCAACAAGTTCATCAATTTTTAACTCTTCAATAAACTTGCTAATGTATAACCATCTCCAATTATCATTTAAAAGGTGTTTATTTTATATTTTATAATTTACTTTTGTGATATTGATCTCTTTATCTTTTGTCTTATTCAGATTTTGTCTCTAATTCCCCATATCCCAAATGTAATGTTACAGAGAAATGATCAGTAATCGTAGTTTTCAGTATATTTCCAATATTATGCTGAAAGTTTATTATTAACTTTTTTAAAAATATATTATCTAAACAGCTTTGAGCTCTAGTATAGCTATTTATCAACAATTCGAATCCGTTTCCATTCAAAATGCTCAGATAATCCTGAACTAAGCTATTATCTCTAAGAATATCTATGTTGATATCTCCTGCTATACAGACATCAATTGCAGGTGGAATATTTTTTATAAACTTTTCTAAACTAAGAGTTTGTAGACATTTGTAGATGTTACTATTTTGTGATTTATAAATCCCAATCACACGCATTGTCACATTATCAATCATTCTATCAATTCCTATACAATTTGATTCATCGATATTGCAATCTATAACTTGAAGCAGGTTTATTTATTGATTTGTAACACTCAATGTTTCAACAAAAAGGAATTTCCTCAGTAATCCAGGTCTCTGTCAATATTACAACATCATATTCTGTTACCATGTTATTCAATACATAACTTAGGCCTACTTTATTATGATTTTTTCTTAAACTTCGAATATTGGTCACGAATATATTAAAGAAAATACGCAAGGTGAATGGAATCTCAGGTGAATAACTCCGATAATCCTCTATCTCATTTGTTTCATTATTATAATAATCTAAAAGCTTCAATTCTTGACATAAATAATTCGATATAAAGCAAAAGTAAAATAAAATGAATTATAATAAAAAATACAATCAAACTATAAGAGAGAAAAAAAAGTGGAATGATATATTTCTTTGATACAACTGTATCCTACACTCACTAGCATCATTTTTATCCTCTACGAGCATCTATCTCCAAATAAATCATCCTCTTAACGGACCAGTTGAATATATATTAGTTTGAATATCAATCATACATACAAAAGTTCCTTATAAATACCAAAAAGGAAGTCGCCGATAGAGAGAAAATACCGGTTCAAGTATTAACTGATAATTGGCAAAGTAACTGACTAAGCCATAATCAATAGTAATTCAATTTCAATATCAACTACTAATAACAGAAGTAACTAAAGTATCAATAACTAATATCATTATTCACGATACTGTTGATTAAATAAGGTTATTTCATGGAAATTTTATTTTTTAAGATAGTTATTCAATTCTTAAAACTAACTCGTTTTCAGTTATTCTGTGTAATTTTTTTGAAAATGGAATAACATACTCAAAAATTAATAAATTAATTTAACATTTTAAGGCGTTGCATCCTTCAGGCTGCTAGCTCTTTCTAGTCTCGGGTTTGAAAAACCTTAAATGTGAATCCTCTTGTTGCAGAAGGAAAATCACAGTGTTCCTGTGATTGAAACAGTCTTGTCACAGGAGACTTCTGACGTGACTCCCGAGGTCCTGTTTCCTGCATCGAGATCACAGGAGACTCCACAAGTGAGTTTCTGAAATGTTTGTATTTAGTTGAAAATATAAATTTAATTCTTGTATACGTTACTGAGCTACACCATTTTGAAATGCTAGTCAGGTTCACTCTTTATTAGTTTCCAGTTATAAGAAAATTGAATACCGTACCGCAATTCACACTTCTAATTTGTATTATATGAAAGTTAAGCTGTGAAGAAGTTGAAATTCTCTGTAACCTTAATTCATAACATCTGTTAATTAAAATATGTTTCGTGTATTTCAGAATACGACCTCAGTTATAGCGAGCACAAAACCCGAAATTGTTGGTGATAGCCGATCGTCATCAACAGTCTCAGCGCTTCGTTTGGTGAGACGTAAACCCAAGACAATGGACACAATAACTGAACAGCTGAATGTCTCAAATACGGTAGCAATGTTTTACTCTTCATTTCCAACAAACTATACTTGGTTTAATGTTAAAAATTGAGAACTTGAATCCAGTAACGGATCTTAATACTTTAATATTATCCTTTTTTTTCTTTTTGTATAGACCAACTAAGGACCACAGTTATTCACCATTTAATCCGAAACGCCTACATTATTATAATTATTTACATTGGTCTCCCGCTTTCGCCTCCAATACTCTTTCATCCTCGCACTCTGAGCGATTCGTCTTTCTAACGACCAAGTTTCAATTCTGGGTTCGTCTGGGAAAACATTAACTTTAAGCTGATTCCGTAGCCCTGCTCTGATTACTAAATCTGCCTCTGTTATATTTAATTTTTGCATATTCTTCTTAGACTATAAACCAGATCAATTTGGATCTCCCACTTATTTTTTTGAATATTTTATTTGTTTGTCTTCCGTGATCCATTCTAAACAAATGAGCATAGAACGCCAATCTCCTCTTTCTGATCACTTCCGAAATCTTCTCAACATGCCTATAGATTTCCTCGTTGCTGCAAGTGAAACTATTATTCTCGTTGTATTTACCAAAAATCTTTCTTTCTTCCACTTCCAACTTTTCACGGTCGCCCTTTCTGTTGAGAACTAAGCACTTAGAAGCATACAAAGCTTCCAGTCTTATAACAGAGAGGTAATGCCTTAGCTTGGCATTTTTTGAGATTGATCTCTTGTTGTAAATATTCTTTGTCAATCTGTAAGCTAGTATCATTTTGTTTACTCGCTGGTTTACAGAATCTTTCTCAGATGAATTGTCGGGAACGATCTCTCCCAAATACTTGGATCTTTTAGTTTGTTTTATTCGACCATAGTCCGTGTTTAAAAATTCTGGAGCAGTTTTACTATTCGACATATATTCTGTCTTTTCAAAACAGATTCGCAGCCCGATCTTCTCAGCTTCTTCTTTAAGAACATTTACTTGTTGTTCAGCTATCTCTGGTGACTCTGCCGAAATCGCCAAATCATCTACAAAGGCCAAACAATCAACAAGCAGATTATCTTTCCTATAACCAATTCTTAGACCACTGTTGATTTTCAACTCAACCAGCCTCTCTCTCCACGATGTTATTACTTTTTCCAATGCGCAGTTGAATAATAGCGGCGATAAACCGTTTCCTTGTCTCACTCCTGTCACAGTTTGGAAACTTTCCTAGAACACTCTTCTGAATTTCATCTTACTTCTAGTGTCTGTTAGTGTCTGGTCAATTAGATTTTTTGTTATTTTGCCTAAGCCGAATTCTGTCAGAACATTCTACGGAGTCCCTCGATCTATGGAATCATAGGCTTTCTTAAAACCCACAAATGCTACCGTGAAGTTCTTTCCTCTGTTCTTGTAACTGGAAAGTACAAATATCTGTTCTGAACAGGATCTTCCCTTCCTGAAGCCGCCCTGATACTCTTCCAAAAGCGGATCTAACTGCTGTTCAGCCCTATTAAGTATTGCTCCCGAAAGTATTTTGTAGGTGACAAGGAGCAAAGAGATTCCTCTATTATCATATATTATAGATAGATAACACATCGAAAACCTCTCAAACAAGACTTAACAATCACAAATATGATACATGTCGAATGAAAGTAAAACAAATTCAATAAATTTTCGAATGAAAGAGGACACATTGCAAAGAATTGAACTGTAAATTCTGGACGTAATAAATACTTCAATAATTGGCATGGCTCATGCAATCAGCCAGAGTTGGTAGTTTATCGGTTCTATTTCACATCAAAAAGCTCTTTTTATCAATTTGGTTTTCCAATGTATTATCTTTCACAGTGAATTTCGGTCAAATACTTATAACTTCATATCTATGCTTTAAACGCTTTGATTATAAGCTATCAATGTTTAAAAGATAATTCATTATTGAGCCTTAGCGTAACAAGTGATCACTTTGATCAACAACAAGGTTTATCAGATCATTCACTCAATAAACACATTAATTTAATCAATTAATAACGAAATTCATGAAAACGTCTCAACAATATCCTCGATTAAAAATTCAATACTAACTATACATTTGTATTGTAAATATGGATTAAATAACGCTTCATACTCAAATGCTAGATCTATCATTCCAAACTAATTCGAGTATGATTTGAATCAATCAACCTAGAAAATATTTTTTAATCATACATGATGGTATATTCCCTCAATAATAGAATAGTAACCTTACAGTTGTGTTGTGAACTGTGTTCCTTACAATTTATGTTTTCATAATAGAAAAGTAATTTTATTTCAATTTAAAATAGAAAAGTAATTTTATTTTAATTCAAAATAGAAAAGTAATTTTATTAATTATTCTAGATTTGTGCAGAATTAATTATTGTTGCGGTGTTGTTCAAAAGCAATTGATTATTTACGTTTCATTGTAGATTAATAACTGCTGTCAGTTCATTGCTGTTGAATAATAATAATTATAAGTATGTTATACATTTTTCTGGGATATTTTGATTTTGTATTTTGCTGCTTTTCAATGTAACCTACTATGATCATTTAATGTGTATTCACCAATGTGAACAATAAAACTTGATTTGATTTGATATTGAAACGAAAATTCTCATATCTATAATATTTATTACATACATCATAAACATTACTATACAAGACATGATGTAAGGTGTATGAAATTAATTACAAAATTCATCGCTCCCTTTCCTATACTTGAAAGCCTGATCAATGCACCTCATAAATCTTCTCCAATTCTCACCATTCAGGTACCTCAGGATAGTTTCATCCTCCATAACCCAGCGGCTAAACCATTCCATCCGGAACACTCATAGAATTGTGCTTCGTCCCATGAAATGGGGTCTTTTATTTCTCTGCTATAGCACAGTAAATAGATTCAATTCTTTGATTCAAGCTCTTTGAAAATGAGTTTATCTATACAGCTCCTGTCCTCTAACCCGATAATACGTTTATGCAGATTATACCATTTCAAGTATAAACCCCCACCTTGTGGTAAATAATTCCAAAAATCATTTCAGTAAAGAGTAAGAGAAAAGGCTTAAATTAGTAATTATATATTTCTTCTATCCAAAGCCGGCCGACCAAAGATTAAATAAACAAACAATTCATTAGGGCATTAGCATTGTCATACCTCATAATAATGTTTGATCATCTCATTCATTACCCATGAACAAGAAAAAACGATTCTATGGCATTATCTGTAAAAAATGGAATAAATTTCTTCATGAGCTCTCTCATATACCTATGTTCAAGCAGCAATGATTTTTTTTCAATCTTTGTTCGGCCGCTAATTTGAATAGGAGAAATATATTAACTTTTTATTTCTGCAATTTTCTTTCCAGAACAAGATACTTGAAATTATAAATTATTCTGACTTAGATGAACTTCATAAGGCATGATCATTCACTAAAATCACAATGACATTCGATTCTTCTTAAAGTTTGTATCTCCATTTTCTTCTTTATTCTAGAACCAAATAACAGTGCCCACCAAAGACGCTTCTTCAGACTCGTCATCAGCTACATCCTCCCACGTGAAGACCAGGAGGAGAAAGGTGGATGAGTAAGTATTCCTTCAGTCTGATTAATTTTCTTGCATTTATTTAATGTATTCCACGTATTCGTATGACGGTTGCATACCGCCTATCTTTTCCAATAACATGGAAACTTTATAATTTTTACAGATGGAAATTGCTGAGATGTTGCAATTATTCAAATGCTAATGAATTAATTATTATTATTAAACGAAAATCCAAATTAAATGTTGTAATTCACCCCGAAGATTTCTGCTACTGCAAATATTGACAACAGGGTAAATAGCTGAATGGAAATTCGATGAGCGCTACCATTCAAAACTTATTTGTCAGCCCGGGAATCGAACCCAGTACCTCCTAATTGCCGGTCAGGAATGCTTACCCTTACACCAAACTGACAATCTCTGGATAGCAGCGTTCATTTTACAGCGGCCAGCCAGTCTACAGATGGAAATTACTGAGATAATGCAATTATTCAAATGTTAATGAATTTATAGAAATTGGATTTTCGTTTAATAATAATAATTAATTCATTAGCATTTGAATAATTGCAATATCTCAGTAATTTTTATCTGTATACTGGTTGGCCGCAAAGAAGCTCATTTTGAAGAATTAATTCAACTTTTAGAACAAGATACAATTAACATAAGATATGTTACTTATAATTATTCTAGTTTAACGGTCATTCGTAAGCAACTGAATACATTGCTCCAAAGCTTGCATTACGAACAAGCTCATCGGTGAACGTATCAATTTTGTCTCAATAAATATTAAAAACTGGACACTACAAAATTATTACATCTTAATATTGTATGAGATCAAAATTTTTTCAACTTTCGAAACTATTCATTATTATCAAGATTAATTCACAATTTATAATATTTATATTAAATATACTTTCTATTGTTCTTATAATAAAATTATATTTTTAATTATTAGCTTAAGCATCAGAAACAGTTGATAAGCTGTTACTCCTACAAGTGTTTCACTTATGCCAGTAGTCTCCACCTCCAGCCGTATAAGAATAAGATAGGCTGATGATAAAGCTATTTAGAATAATAGACTGATGATAAAGCTATTTAGAATAATAGGCTGATGATAAAGCTATTTAGAATAATAGGTTGATGATAAAGCTCTTCTTTCTTTATTTATCCGGCGCTACAGCCCTAGGTGAGCTCTGGCCTCCTTCACAACACGCCTCCATTCTTCCCTGTTCATGGCTCTTTCCTTCCATCCTCTCACCTCCATCTTTCTCAGGTCATCCATCACTTGGTCCACCCACCTGTTCCTTGGCCTACCTTTCTTTCGTCTGCTGTGCAACTTGCTATTAAAAACTATTTTCGGCATTCTAGCCTCACTCATCCTCATCACATGCCCCAACCACCTTATTCTTTGGGCCTTAATGAAGCGAACTATATTTTCTCCTTTTATTAATGCTTCTATTTCTTCATCTTTTCTTATTCGCCATTGCTGCTCATTAACCTGAACGGGACCGTAAATTCTTCTTAGTATGGATCTTTCAAAGATTTTTAACGCATTTTCGTCAGCCATATTCATCACCCAAGTTTCTGCCGCATATGTTGCCACTGGACGCACCAATGTTTTATATATTACAGATGGAATTAAATAGAGAATGCATTTATTCAAATGCTAATTAATATATAATTATTATTTAACGAAAATCCTAAATAAATGCTGTAAATCACCCCGAAGACTTCTGCTACTGCAGACATTGACAACTGCTATCCAGAGATTGTCAGTTTGGTGTAAGGGTAAGCATTCCTGACTGGCAATTGGGAGGTACCGGGTTCGATTCCCGGGCTGGCAACTAATTTTTGGATAGTAGTTCTCATCGAATATCCATCTAGCTGTTAACCCTGTTGTCAATGTCTTCAGTAGCAGAAGTCTTCGGGGTGATTTACAGCATTTATTTAGGATTTTCGTTAAATAATAGTTTTATATATTGTTATCTTCGTGCTCCTGCAACTTACCAACTTACTTTTAAATAATCTAACATTGGCATAGTAGGCCCTATTAGCTGCTTGAATCCTCTATTTTATATAAGCATTATTACATGTGGCATTTATTGGCATCCTAGATACTTGAAGTTCTCTACACCTGCAAACTTTTTGTTATTCACGTAGATACTTCTTGGTACTCTGGACTTGACTGCTGACACACACAGATATTTACTCTTGTTCTCATTTACAACCAGTAGGACTTTTTGTGCCTCAATTTCCAGGATTTTATAAACTTCTTTCAAGCATGCCACACTTCTAGCCATTATTACCACGTCATCGGCATATGCACATACTTGACCTAAATGCTCCATATTAGACCTATCAGGTAATGCAAACTTTCGAAAAGAGTTTGTCCTCCTTCTTTGATCATTTCTGCCATGATAGCATCCTCTCCTGGTGCCTTACCATTTTTCATTTGTTTTGCCACCTGCATTATCTCTTGGATTGTTGGAGGATTAGTAACATCGTTTTCTATTTGTACTTGTATTTCATCCTCATTTTCATCAATATCTTCAATATGTGCTATGTGCACGGTTCAGAGTCTCCTCAAAATATTACGCCCATCTATCCATCATGCTTCCCTCACTAACCACTTTCCCATCCTTTCCACGGTATACCATCATTCTTGGATGGAATCCTTTCCTCATTTTATTTAACGCCAAGTAGAACTTCTTGGTTTCACCCACTCTACTCATTTCCTCAATATATTCCAAATCGTGCTTCATTTTTTCTCTCTTTTTTCTTCTACAGATTTTATCAGCCATTCTCCTTTCGTTCTTGTAATTTTCAAAGTTCATTCTGGTTTCCTTTTGTATCATCTTCATACGAGCAGCGTTCTTTCTTTCTATAGCTACTCTGCACTCATCATCAAACCATTCTGTTCTACCCGCTCTATTCACCTGCCCTAGAATTTCTTTTGCCACTTCATTTACCGACTCTTTTATGACTTTCCAGTTCTCTTCTACGCTTTCTCTTTCACCTCTACTCCTGATTTCCTCATATATTCTGTTTCTATATATTTCCTTGTACCTTTCATTTCTTAAATTTTCTAAATTCCATTTTCTCGGCTGTATTCTATTTTTCCTACAGTCACTTATTTTCTCTCTGAGGACTGCCTTCACTAAAATAGTGATCCGAGTCACAATTTGGCCCTCTACAGCTCCTAGTGTCTATTATGGAGGATGCGAATCTTTTCCTTATTACCACATGATCAATATTTGATTGATCGTTCTACCATCTGGCGATTTCCATGTACCAAGATGTATTCTCTTATGAGGGAAGTGTGTGCTCTTAATATACATATTTGTCCTGGCCGCGAAATTTGCTAATAGCCATCCATTCTCACTTGTTATCTCATCGATGCTATTATTTTTTTCCCTGCAATGCCTTTCAATTCATCTTCTTTTCCTATCTTAGCATTAAAATCTCCTAGGACCACCAGTATATCATACCTAGGAATTCCATCGCACACTTTTTCAAGCCCATCATAAAATTGCTGTTTTTCTTCTTCACCCTTATCTTCTGTAGGAGCATGTACCGATATTAATGAAATATTCCGGAATTTACCTTTAATTCTCAATCTACATATTCTCTCATTTACAGGCTCGACTTCTAATAAACTCCTTCTCAAGCTCTTGCTTATGAAGAATCCTGTGCCTAAAATTCCTTTTCTTTCATCTGAACCTCTGTACACAATTGAGCATTCCCTTTTATCAATCCTTCCTTGTCCCTGCTATCTCATTTCCTGGAGCGCAACAATATCTATTTTTGCATTTTCTATCTCATTCATTATCTCTTTCATTTTCCCAGGCTTCATCATTGTCCGTACATTCCATGTACCTATCTTAATATCACTAGATCTATCCGTTTCCAAATCCAAGTCAGTTTCCAATCCATAAATTCCTTTTTTCCGGTTACCGCTCCGAGGCCGTTGTGTTGGTTTCATAACGATTTGCTTTTTTCCGGGACAAGGTTGTTGGCCTTGCGCCCAACCCCCTACCAGGAGGACCAGGGGATTTCCTTCCCTTAGCTGATGAAAATCTGCTGGAAAGTAAAAGGAAAATAAGTGAAAGAAGAGTTTGTCAAGGAAGGCAGATAGGAAAGAAAGGGTGTGCTTGGCTTTTCGGATGGCGGGACATCGAGATGCCCCATGCGGACACGGGGCGCTCACCATCCGACAAGCCAAGCACAAAAGCGAGGGCGGCTCAAAAGCAAAGTCAATGGAAAATGAGCCGCCCTAGGATGAAAAGTCTCCGGTAGCAAAAGGAAGAGAAGAAAGGATTTGGGAAGAAGGGCTCCGGAGCGGGTATCTGCAGCCGCCATGAAGCGACTGGGCGATGGGATCCCCAACCCCGACGCCGGGTGATGATAAAGCTATTTAGAATAATAGGCTGATGATAAAGCTATTTAGAATAATAGGCTGATGATGAAGCTATTTAGAATAATAATACTTTTTTCAACTATCACAACTTAGTATTGTTTTTGATGAAATAAAATTGAATTGAATTGAAGTTGATGGAAATCCATAATAAGCTTTGTATTTTTTCATAACTAGCTCACATAATTAATATTGTTCATCGCCTCATCTTTTACTAATGAACTATTTCAAGTAGTTGACCATTTTCTTTTATTGAAACTATTTCGCAATTCAATTCTACATGAAGTGAGTATTCCATTTGTTAAAATAAGAATTATTTGATCTAAATATTTTAATCGTGTTTATCCACAGAAACTGCAATCTTACAAAATTTGGAAAGGTTGTAAACCGCTTAAATTCACAACAATGCATTTGGCAACACATGATGAGATCAGCTGATCTTGAGCTGGAGACTTCGGATTGGCCAGTATTCATCGTTCAAGAGATCGTTAAAAAATTCAATAAGCCGTTTATAAAATGCTACACGGAGGATGATAAAAAAGGTATAAAAAATAAATGAATAAATATTCATTGTATTTGCCCGTATGTATGATATGTACTTCTACTTTGAAGTGTGCTCATTCAGTTCTCAAGTGCATTAATTTTAAATAGTCTTTCTTTTTCATTTTTATATTTATTTTTAAAAAATGAATGCTCTGCTTCTATTGTCAGTAGAAGAATGAATGAATGATTCAACGTTCTCGTTTTTAAAACTCAAAAATTTAATTGTATAGGCCTACGATCAATTTTTTTCATTCATACAATATTATAATATTGTAACTCAATTGAAAATGTACATATATAGTCGAGCATTGCCTCTCTTGGATATAGCTAGAAAATTCCATTAATACTATCAATATGATGGCGTTTTTAAATTCAATCAATAATAATTGAAACCTTCCTATTGTACCAGTAATACTCTTACAGTTTAGCTTGATTTATAATGAAATATTGGATTGAAGGTCTTTGATTTATTTGTGCAAACAACTAAGCGATTCAATTAGAGTTGTATGATCCAAATCAAGATCGATCGATAAATCATATGATAATTTTATGAGATGATTGGGATTGTGTTATATTTAGGAGAGAGTAGTTTATTATTATATTGTAATATTTTGCGACATAGGCTAACCTTGCCAAAAACTCAAACATTCCAGTCCGAAACACTGACATGCTGACATGATACCAGCACCTCAAAAACTGTACAATTAAGTGTTGAAACAGACAGGATTTACAACTGAATAATAGATCATAATAATCACATCGATTTTGACGAATTCAAGTTATTTTTAATTTGTATTTTAATTGTTATTTTCAGCGTATTTTCCATTTGATTTCTCAGTGCCCAATTCACTGAATGTACTTTGCAAGCTTGACTCGTCCAACCCCCACAAGATTGTAGGCGCGAGATTGAAATTTCATCTCCCATTGTAAGTAACTATCTTAACTACCTTCATCCTTGAATCATCCTCTTCAACAAGTGATTGGTGTTTACGCTTTCATTTTCAAGTAATAGATATTTGGAAACAATCGTAGTGATTTTATGTAGTACAGAGTACAGTAGAACTCCAATTATCCCAACTCCGATTATCCTAATAGCCTTTAGAAGAAAGTGGGTTAAATTTCCGCTTATTTCCGCGGATTTTTGATAATATATTCAAAAAGCAAGAACACTCTTTTATCAAAGTTCAATATATACAGTAAATTATTCAACCGGTATAATACTACAATATATTTAATCGAGTTTTCTTTGTGAAAACTTTAATTATTCGAATATTTTATTAACGGTATGGGTTCCGGTCTTAATTAAATCGGATAATTCTACTGAAGTAATAATTCTATGTGGTACTGTAGTCACATCCAAATTTCATAAACTGAGATATTGAAATACTAACGGAGTAGACATCACAGTTTTCTCAAATTAGCTTGTAACTCGTATCATGCCCAGTCCACACGTTGCCCCAGTCGCTGGACCAGTAACCTGGCCTAGCATGGTAAGCTTGGCCGCGTTGGTCTTGCCATCCACACTGCAATGTGATCAAAGCCTGATCAAGGCCAGCGACATATCCATGAAATTTAAGTAACGCTATACTAATATTAATAACAATTAGGCCTATAGCAACTCAATAACACAGAAAAACAGCAGAGCAGACGACAAAACAGGGAGCAGAACGCATTGGTTACATAGTGTGGATGGGTGGTTAGCCAGCGCTGGCCTTCACTGGTCTTAATTGGCCTTCGCTCGACAAAAATCGGAGCGATGGCCTAAGAAGGCCAGCGCTGGCAAACCACCCATCCACACTAGCGCTGGTCGTCATTTGCACGCATGTGGGTTAACATGTGGATGCGGCATTAGAAGTTGAACAAAACAGTAAATAATATGATGATGTGTAGATTACGAATGATGCTCCAATTCAAATTCATTTTATTGCATGAAATAAATACACTTTTGAATATATATCACAATTAGTTCAATTCGAATGAATTAACATGTACACTTACATGTTGTAGTCAATCACACTTGTACAATACATTGTACAATGTATACATAATAATCCTTATGATACTAAAATGTGTATTTAGTATAAAATACTTCTTCTTCTCCTCCTTCTTTTTCTTTTTCTTCTTCTTCTTCTTCTTTTTATGATACAATCATTTTTTTATCATTCATTTGATTTCTTTCACTTATTTATCCATTCTATATATATATATATATATATATATATATATATATATATTATATATATATATATAATATATATATATATATACTCACACATGCATAATATTAATTCACAAAAACACCAATTTACAACAGAAGTAACATAGACACATAGATGTGTAATAATTGCTAAGGGAATAGAAGTGGCGAAAAGTTTCAATTACCACTAAACTTCGTTCATTCGGGTCTCTAAACTATTACTTTGGCATCGAAGGCCTTACTTAAGGCATCATTTTGTAACTAGTGCTTTTATGAATTAATAATATGTATGTATGAGTATAGCTGTTTAGAATTGATAAATAAGCGAAATAAATCAAATGAATGATAACCGAAATGATTGTATCATAAAAAATAAAGAGAATTGAAATGTGTTTCATCTGTTGATTGTGTTGAAAATGTTTGTATTCAGATTCTGTTTTTCAATTTAAAGTTGAAATCTTTTGTCTTTTCCATTTGGAAATTATTTGTCAATTATAATTCCAAAGAGTATCCGGAGAATTTTATCAATATGTATCAGAAGTTTTATTCATCATGGATGTCGCTAAATGGCAGAATAAAAGGAAGTAAGGCCCATAATAACAAAGCTTCGGTGCCAAAGTAATAGTTTAGAGACCTGAATGAACGAGAAAGGTTTAGTGATAATTGAAACTTTTCGCCACTTCTATTCCGTTAGCAATTATTACACATCTATGTGTCTATGTTACTTCTGTTGTAAATTTGAGTTTCTGTGAACTTATATTATGTATGTGTGAGTATATCTAGTGTAATACATGTTCCTTGTGAACCACACAAGTGTGTCTAGTGAGAAAAGGCTTGATTTCTCTTCTATTTCAGAATGATCATTGAACAAGGACATGAAATTTATCTGCTGGGAGATGAACGCCTTGAGCTTGGTCAGTCAAAGATTAGCAAGGGGAAATTGCTACAGGAAGTTGAATTTTCGATTCAGCCTCCATCGGGTAAGTCGATAAATCAATATCAAATATTAATTAATGGAAAAAGAAAATATTGGGGGTTTAGTGTTTCGGATCAATCAACGGAAGAATTTACATGTTCATGATCCAGCAGGGTTGCCACAGACATTAAAAGTCAGGAATAGAAAGGATTTTTCATTAAAAAAGTCAGAAAAATTTTGTTAATAAAAATGCCAAGTCAAAGTCAAAATTTCCAAAACTATGTCTAGAAAAAATTGGAAAAAGTTCAGGAAGTCAGGAATAATTTCAGTCGAATTGTCCGATCTTCTTCTTTTTCGATTGCCGTTGAATCAGGATGGAAAATTTATTTTCTATCCTCACTATATCAATGAAGACTTCCGTATAAGCAGGAGATTGAATACTACCATCTGCCATCAGGATAGAATTTACAGTTGTATAATACTTGTTGGAGCAGCATACTTCGTAGTTGAACAATATATCATATTTTATAGAATGGATGTTTGTTGAATTACGGAACAATAATCATTTCTCTGTTGAATTAAATTATATGAATAATGGACAACTACGAGTCAGAATGATTATTCAGAAACTATTATTGATAGTATTCGAGTCGAAAAACTTTGAAAAATGTCTCAGTTTCCGAGACCATGGTGCACAAGTGCACTTCCATATTAATGTCTTTTTTATGATGATTTTAAAATAATTAAAACTATTGTTTACATTCTGAGCCTTCTGGCTAAATTTGGGGTCGCTGAGAACGAATCTGCATGAATATTAACGAAAAACCCCAGCTGCCGGAAGATCGGCAACCGTTAACAGTCACCCTGCAATGCGGCCGAATCACTTCCAGTTCAGACACCCATCTCAAATGACAACACAGCCAAGCTGTGTGGAACCATCCTGCACTGCGGCGGTAGGTTGAAGGCTGGAGTTCCACAAGGAAGTCTGCTTGAACCGATTCTCTATGTGCTCTACTCAAGTGGTGTTCCTCAATTGGATGAAGTGACAATTACATTTGCTGTTGAAACTACAATAATGGAAAAATGTGAAACAGCTGAAGAAGTGATAAATTGCAGAGTGCCACCAGCAAATTCAATAACTGCACTAGAAAATGTAAAATTCTATTAAATTAGTTGAATTCCATACTTGTCAATTTCACCTACAAGAACATCCAGAATCGGATCAGAATGAATCGGATCTTTTATGTTGTAGCACACAGCAATACAGCTAAATACCATGGTATGACTCTTGATGCCAGTGGCGTATCCAGAAAAGCATTTGGGGGTGGGGAGATCAAAACATTGGCGTTGGCGTATAATGCACCGAATTTTTGGGGGTGATACCGGGGGGTGTGGTGGGTATGGAATACCCCCACGAAAAGAGCGTCCGGGGGCTCTCCCCCACAAAATTTTGAATTTATACCCACGCCGATTATGTTCTTATTGCTGGCGAACTTTTGAAGCTCTCTCTACAAAAAACGTTTAGACCTTAGCTCAGCCTATGTACATTTCTCAGTTTCCTATCAATTAGTCCACGAAAAAGTTGACATTAGGAGTTCAAAAAAATCGGTTTATAAAAATCACTCCCCACGTGGCGAATTTATTAAGAAATGAGAATTATTGTATTACAGTCTAGTTCTCTATCTAGAACAAATAATGTACATACATTTTTAAAACATTCATATTCGCCTTTTCAAGCTCCAATCTAGTGTAGCTTATTTGAATCGCGGGGTGCAGAGTTCAGACTTTCAAGTTCGACTGTTCGTGAAAATTCTCTGGCAGAATCTTGAAGACCTCTTTACACAACCTCTCTAGACTCTAGCTGAACCTCTGTAATGGATCTACACGTTTTCTGTTCATTTGTTGTGAATAAAGCTGGAAAAACGCCGATTATCTTTGGTGTTATAAATTATTCCAAGCGCTCTCAAAACAACATTACTTGTACATCTTGGTTGAACTACTGTACCAAATTCCAAACTTTTCTGACAATCACTCATTACTTCTTATAAAAATGAGAAAAAGCAGAACAACTTCGACTTCGGGTGTATCTTCGGCGAAATTTTGAAACCCTTCTAACACTAAATTTCTAGAACCTAGCTGAAAATCTGTAAATTTCAACATTTTCTCTCAATTAGTTCCAGAAAAGTCTAAGAAAACGCAGAAAAACGCTGGGGAACGCTACGAAAACCCAGTAAAACCGCTTATCTTGGGATACTCTAAATTCGGCTCAAACAAAATTTCTAGACCCTAGCTGAACTTCTGTAGCAAATTTGAACACTTTTTGTTAATTAGTTCTTATAAAACGCTCAAAACCTCCGATTTTGGGCGGATCTCTGGCTTTATTTTGAAACTCCTTTAATACAATATTTTTACACTTCAACTGAGCCTGATCACCAAATTTCAACATTTTTTGTCGATTAGTTCATGAAAAAGTTGTAAAAACGCAGACAAACGTTGGAAAAACACAGATTTTCGGCGTATCTTGGAATTTTTTCAAATCCGTTTTCAGTGCGCCTCTAGAAGGCAACTGAACATGCATGTCAAATTTGAACGTATTTGGTTCAGTAGATTTTCAGTTCTGTTAATTATGAATGAGTGAGTGAATGAGTCAGAGCAATCCACGATACCACGCACATTCCACTCAAAAACTAATATTCCATCAAAAGTTGTTTTTTTTTTTTTGTTCAGTAGGTCACTAATTATTTCGATTTCCATGCATGCCAAAATCATCGTTCTCCACTTAACAGGTGTTGATACAATGAACCCTCAAGTACCTGTTTACTGTGTGGTAACTTCGAAGCAGATGAAACGCTGGAGCACATATTTCTGCATTGTGAACTATACAGAGTTGGTGAAAATTATATTTCATCATCAAGTGATGTTTCGGAAATAAGTGACCTCTTCGGTTTAATGTGTCAAGTGTTGAGACTGAGATCACTTGTGTTATCAAATTAATATAATAGACTGTTGTCATGCCAGTAATAATTTACTTTGAAGTGTTTGTGATAAGAAGAAAGGATAATATAAATATAAAGAAAATAAAAATCTCAGTACCCTTTTTTTGAAATATTTTATCACAACATGTTTCGGACATTTATGCCATTTTCAAGTGATATGAAGTAAATAAATAAATTCTACTGGAAGATTCTTATTTTGATCATATGTTAGTGTATTCATATGTTTTATGAACTAGGACTGTAAATTTTGGGTTTAAATTCGCATGATTCTATCAAAAATGGGGTTATTGGTGTCTAATTGGATTAAGTTTATTATTTTATCTCTGTTTAATTTTGCTGCTTTATAAATATGGAATTCTTTGTCATTCAGTTTTTGACTTTTATTACCATAATTAAGTATTTTCATATTGAAATTTATATCTGTAAAATTATGGCCTGAATCTATCAAGTGTTCAGCAAAATAAGAATCTTCCAGTAGTATGTATTTATTTACTTCATATCATTGAAAATGGCATAAATGTCCGAAACATGTTGTGATAAAATATTTCAAAAAAAGGGTACTGAGATTTTTATTTTCTTTATATTTATATTACAAGTAGCCCTATACAGAAAAAAGATAAAAAAGGATAATATATTTTGTTTCAATTTTGTTTCTGTAAAAACTGTGATTTACTGTTGATTTTTGCAGAACATTTTAAACTTTTTAAGTACACTGTATGAAAGCAATAAATTCAATTCATTCATCCGTTATATTAAGAAAAAATTCTATTCTTAATAATTGAGTGTGAATAAATTAATTGTTTTGATCTTATGAAGTAGAAAATAAAAATTATTGAACTATTCTCACCATTTAAAATTCATTTTTTTCAGATGGCTTCCGAGGATTCCCTGAAGATCTTCTCTACGGACGAAGACAATCCGTTGAAGTCGTAACAAACGGCTTTCTAGGATTTGAAGATGTCTCAAAAGATATACAGTATTTAGAATTGAAAAGATTTGAGCCTTCTGATGAACAATTCTCAGAGAAAAAAAGAATTAAAATCAAAGATATGACAGAATTCTATCAACACCTGAATCTTGGCCAAATCCGACAAAGTTTTATTCTGCGATTTTTCGTAGAAAACTACTTCGTTATAGGAACGTTTATTGGATTTGCACTATTGTGAGTAAAGTTTAAATGTTTATCCATCTTCTCCTTAAATTATAATTTTTTGCAATAAGTAACATTTTGGCATGTTATAATTAACTGTTAATCAGTAATATACAGATTGGGTGGAAAGTGATTTGGGATCTTACTCGAATTTAAAATGATACTTTTTTCTTGAAAATGTTGGTCCTCCATTTTGAATGTAAGTTCATTTTCTAAAATGGGAAGATAGTCATGTTATACATGGATTCATTACACAATTAAAAAATATTTATTGAATATGTAAAACCTTTACTAAGATTCTCACATTAGAAAACAAGCATAAATTTGGAAATTACTGAGATATTGCAATTATTCAAATGCTAATTAATTAATTATTATTATTGAAGGAAAATCCAAATTAAATGCTGTAATTAACCCCGAAGACTTCTAATTATTGCATTTAATTTGGATTTTCGTTCAATAATAATAAGCATAAATTTAATATCATAATTTAGTGTTTAAAGCGTTAGAGATATGATAAAAAGTTACAATAAATATTGTAGTATAAAACTAACTCTTCGAACAATTAAATTTGATTGATCAGATTTCCAATATACCTTACTATTTACTTCAAATTATTAGAAATGGCGTTGGTGGTTCCTTTTTTTGATTCATTGACCGAGCGAAGTGAGGTCTAAGATTCAAGTCGACGGTTTAGCTTAAATGTTTATATGTTGCGCATTTACGGCGAAACGCGGTAATAGAATTTCATGAAATTCGACAGGTATCATGAAATATAATCTATATTATATCCACGACACTGAAGCAAATGCACGTACAGTAAAACAACTAGTCAAGAAGTAGCCATTTTCGGTGCTCTAATCAATATCAGCTGTTTTTGATTATAAATGCTCGTAGAACAGCGGCTTGCTAGCATGGAAACAGACCCGAAAACAATGTTTTTCTGTGAAATGTGGTAAAAACACCTAAAATGCAATTAGTGACAAACGTTAATTGGTCGTGGAAGTGATTTTTTAGATTAGCCACCCCGATCACCAGATTTATCTGTTTGTGACTTCTTCTAATGGGGTTACTTGAAGGAAAAAGGTTTATAACCATAGCTTCAATAATGATGAGGAACTAAAACGATAAATAGAAGAGGAACTTCTCCGGATACCGCGGAGTTTCTTTGTAAGAGCTTACGAATCATTTCTTAAGCGCTTTTATCAGTGTGTTGCTGTGGATGGATTTAAATTTGAATAATTTTGGACTTCAAAGTTTTTCATTAGGCTATGTTCTAGTTTTTTTTATTTAAAAGTCATATTGCCCTAAAGTGAATATGAAATCAAACGTGTAAACCTCTTCGTGGGACACAGTGTACAAGGATAATTTTACGGTAAGTGTAATTAGGGATAAGGATAACGACTTCCCTGTGACTTCAAAATGATGGACTGTCAACCAGCACTGAGGAAAGGCGTTGTCAGGAATCACAATTCCACGAGTGATTTCAACGGGCGTTTTTAAATTACCGACCATTCACGCGCAACACCTTTCTTCATGACGTAAAGAGGTGGCCAAGTTTCAACGTCTATTGACCTTCTGGTCGGTCGCCGATTACAGAGCGTTTCGTTGCGAGGGGGGCTCCTACTGCTTGCTTTGATGTGAGCATTATTTATTTATTCATTTTCATTACATACAAAGACTTACAGAGTCCATGAAAAGTCTTATTTACACAAGTAACTAAATCAACAATTCAACCAATCTACATTAGGAAATATTTTGTAAAAATGAAAAGAAAGCAAAAAACATTTACACAGTAGGAATAATCAAATTAATTACAAGATTATAAATAAAAATTTGAAAAGAGAGAAGAAAAAAAAGATTCTTTTTTCAAATATTTTAGTGACATGTACAATGAAAAAAAAAATCAAAGCTTACATAACAGTGAGTTACAAGAAAGAAAATAAAAAACTTGAGTAAATAGAAAAAGAAGAGTCTTGAACTAGGAGAGTTCCAGCCAGAGTTTACAATCAATCCATTTTAAAATAAATGATTATGTGATGTGGTTAGAGGCTGAAAAAATAAGTACCACAACATGCATTACAGTCGGTATTGCCGTATTGGTTTGTATTTGAGACTATTTGTATTTGATTTGCACTGTTCTACTATTTTGCAGGCCACGTGCTGTGTGTAAACATACACGGGTATACGGGGAATACTTGCTTGTATTGGAGGATTGTGCAGAGGCCTTATGTGCTGTTGTCCTGACTTATAAAGGTATAAACATTGTCATGGTCTTATGTTATTTACTAAGGCTATACCCACACTAGCGTGACTCAAATCGCAAAACGACTCGATACACGAGCGCATCAGGTGTGAAATATCCCAATAGTTTTTTTACTTTCCTTGCCCTATTACCATAGGTAAGGAAAGTATTGCTTTCCAAAAAAAATTAAGGTACCCTAATTTCAAGTTTTCTATACGTTTCAAGGTCCCCTGAGTCCAAAAACATGTTGGTCTGTGTGTGTGTATGTGTGTATGTCTGTGAACTCCATTCCTAATTAACCAAATGACTTGAAATTTTAAACTTAAGGTCCTTATACCATGAGTATCCGACAATAAGAAATTCAATAAAATTCAATTAAAAATGGCGGATAATTACTAAAAAACCATGTTTTTTCACGTTTTTCTCGAAAACGGCTCTAACGATTTTCTTCAAATTTATACCATGGATAGCTATTTATAAGCCCTATCAACTGACATGAGTCTCATTTCTGGGAAAATTTCAGGAGCTCCGTAATATTATTGAGAAAGATGGCGGATAATCACTAAAAAACCATGTTTTTCACGGTTTTCTCGAAAACGGCTCTAACGATTTTCTTCAAATTCATACCATGGATAGCTATTTATAAGTCCTATCAACTGACATGAGTCTCATTTCTGGGAAAATTTCAGGAGCTCCGTAATATTATTGAGAAAAATGGCAGATAATCACTAAAGAACCATGTTTTTCACGATTTTCTCAAAAATGACTCGACCGATTTTTTTCAAATTCATACCCTGTATAGTTATTTATCGGCTCTATTAACTGGAATGAGTCTCCTCTCTGGGAAACTAATGGGGGGTCCACCCCATCCTTGAGAAATGGACTTTGTAGCCTCCTTCTCGTGCATGAGGTAGGTAGGTAGAGCAGTTCATAAAAAGAACACATAGTCGAGATATTTCATCTGTAAAACAGCTGTTTTGACGACTTTTAAAAAATATCGAATTTCACAATTTACACAAAGGAAAAAGTACTCTGAAAACAATTATACACATATACAGAAGTCTGATCGTAGTTTCAAATATGTTGCCGCCAATCGTCATTATGTTATTCCCCTAAATCATTCTCGTTTAAGAATGAGGCTTATAGTTCAATGAGCAAGGAAAGTTGTGTGAATGTACCACACCAGATTTTTTTTTTAAATGAGGAAGAACTCAAATAAAAATTGTTGGGATGTGATACACTCCAGTGTTATATTTGAGGATTCAAACATAATTAAACAAAACCTTTTACATTATAGTTATCTGTTTTTCAATTAGAAAATTGTAATTTAGTCGATCTGAGATCATCCCGTATTAAAGTTCAAACCCTATCAAATCTCTTGAAACATTATTACGTTGAAGTAATTTCCATCATCATTCATATTTTTAAGTCATATTGCATTATATGTAATCCATTTTGGATGTTTAAATATTGAATAAAATAAATTAACCACTATTTGAGGTTATGTCCGCTTTCTATATGACGCTCACTAACATTACGATGAAGCTCATTACAAAAAATTTAATGACTTGAATAATAATGACAAAGAAATCATTACAAAGCTCATTACAAAAAATTGAATTTTGAAGCTCATTACAAAAAATTTAATGACTTGAATAATAATGACAAAGAAATCATATTTCGAAGGAAAGCTGGAATTTCTAATATCATCATTTTTTTAGTCAATACTCATTGTTGTTGAAACACCCAGAGTGCTGTATGTCATTTCTCCATAGCCGATATATTACAATATTAGTCCAGTTGACAAATTAGGTGAACATGACCTAGGGTTCTGTTTAATCATGTTTTGAAGGTAAAAGGGAAGGTTAGGGAGGTTGAATTTTTGCTTTTAAATGGCGACATGTTGACAGAATTCTAAATTAAATTAAAATCGAATCTATTTCCCATTTTCATACTATACAGTATAAAGCATGATATAATAAAAATTGATATTCAATGAAAATTAAATTACCACCAGCTAAAGAACAACTTGCTCGCCGATGCGAATCCATCCTAATATGTTTTGATAATTTTATATAATAAACACAAATAACGTAACTGTATTTGATCAGCTAATTCTAGCACATTTGAAATTTGGACAAAATGAATGTCACTCACACTTACGCGACTCAGGTCGAGAAGAGACTCGACTCTAGTCGAGAAGAGACTCGACTCTAGTCGAGAAGAGACTCGACTCTAGTCGAGAAGAGACTCGACTCTAGTCGAGAAGAGACTCGACTCTAGTCGAGAGCAGGTGTTTTCAAATGGTGACGTCGCGGATACTAGAATCGACTGGACTGAGTGTCACCATTCGGAAACACTTGCTCTCGCCTAGAGTCGAGTCTCTTCTCGACCTGGGTCGCGTAAGTGTTAGTTGAACCTAAGTTTGATTAAGATCCCTAGAAACTGGGCATAAATATGCTATTATATATGTGATTTTATATGCTATTTATTAGTGATTTGATCAGCTAATTCTAGCACATTTGAAATTTGGACAAAATGAATGTCACTCACACTTACGCGACTCAGGTCGAGAAGAGACTCGACTCTAGTCATTTGACTCTAGTCATTTCAGAAATAATTTGTAGAATGAGCGAAGCATTAGGGCACAAAATAAAAGCAGATGCAATCGACATTTGTCACAGACTTAAACAACGAAATGAAAACCTACCTCCACCAATCGTTGTCAAGTTCGTTCGTAGAACAGACAAACAAGTAATATTGAATAAAAGGAAAGTTACGAGGCAGTTTTCTACAAAGCAGATGGGAGAAACAACGGACCATCCAGTCTATGTGAATGAAAGTCTAGCAGCTACGCGAAGAAGGATTTTCACCATGGCGAGAGAGATCTTCAAAAGAGGCGACATCAAATACCTATGGATCAAGGAAGGGAAGATTCTAGCTAGGAAAGAAGACGGAACACCAGTTATTGAACTCAAGAACAGTGAACAAGTGAAAAAGCTGAGCGTGAGAAGTGCATCAAAGCAGCCAGGTAACCAAGAAAATAACAGTGTCAGTACCGTAAATAAAAATGTCATCAGAGATAAGTAACAAAGAAACACTAATTATTCATCAAAATATACGCAGTCTGCGAAGTAATTTCGATTTATTCTTAGTGCAAATGAGGAAATTAAAAAACAACCCGCTAATAATAGTCTTGACAGAAATATGGATACTAGAGAATGAAATAGACTTATATTATATAGAGGGCTATTCTGTACATGGTAATTTTAATCATAACTACAGAGCAGGAGGAACTTTGGTTTATATAAGCAGTGAGATAACGTTCAAAACAAAGACAATAGTTTTTATTTCAGCGGACTGTGTACATATATCTTGTTCATATAATAATTTTGAATTTCAGTTGTTGGCTGCTTACAGGTTGCAATCAAACTCACCCAAAATATTTCTTAACGAATTAACCTTGTACTTAGAAGAAATATTTAATATTAACGAAAACAATGAGGTCCCTTTCTTTTTCACGGGAGATATAAATATAGATCTTTTTCAGAACACCAGAATTATTGACGATTACAAATATCTAATGAATAGTTTTGGATTTGAATCACTCAATACTGATTACACTCATAGGTCCCGATTTTCCAACTCTTTAATAGATCATCTTTACTTAAAATCCGGCAAAAATAGAACAAAACTGAATAAAATTAATCTAATTCCAGAAATACTACATTTAGATATAACTGATCACAGTACAATCATACTTAAAGTTGAAGGATTGAAGAGATCCAACGAAGAAGCAGATACAAATTATAAAAAAATATGCCTAATCAATTACCGGAAGTTGAATAATATTTTATCATCGATAGATTGGGACAGAGAAATACCAGCAGTATCGGTTGATGAGGGATGGGAAAATTTCATTGACATTTTAAAAAGCGCTATCAAAGATTCACAAGAAAATCTTCTTTTGAAAAATAACTTGACACAGAAATATAGGTCGCCATGGATAAATAGTTATCTGATCAAGCAAATAAACTTAAGAAATGAGTTATACAAGGATGTAATCAAACAACCTAATAATGACGACTTAAAACAAATATACAATACATTCAAAAATAACTTACGTAATGAACTGAGAGTAAGAAAACAATATTATTATTCAAAACTGTTTAGAGAAAGCCAGGGAAACATTAGAAAGACGTGGAAAACAATTGACACGTTAATAGGATTGAAAAAAAATAAAGAACCACTGAAACTGATTGTTGATGAGCAGGGAAATAGCATACATGATAGTAATAAAATTTCTAATTCGTTTAATTCTTATTTTCTAAATGTTGTGAATAAAATGAATGATGAATTAGAACAAACCACATTGCAAACCAGGGAAGAGTCTGCTAGAATATCATAAATAAGGTTTCCATACAAATCTCCAACTAATTCAATTTTTCTCCACCCTACAAATCCGGAGGAAGTAGCAAGTATAATAAAAAAATTGAAAAATAAATCTTCGCCAGGTGTAGATGGAATAAGCACAAGCATGATTAAAAAAACTTACATGAATTATTTGAACAAATTAACCGATCTAATTAACCTGAGTATTTAACCAAAGGAAAATTCCCAAGCATGTTCCGAGGTAAATCTATTTCATAACCTCCAATGCTTGGACAACTTCAAGTCGGTTATTAGCTTTATGTTGAACTTTGACACCCTTGCATCAAACTTTATAGAAGAAAATTACCCTTAGAATAATAGTCATCTCTGACGGAGTTACTCTTCTCTATTTTCTGTAAGAGAGCGGAAACAGAACTACTCTGTATCAACGCAGTACACATATTAATGTAGAACGTGCTCTGTGCGAAGTGTTGCAAGCGACTGTAAATAGCATCAACAATATTCGTTGCAACGCATTGCCTATTCGTCTGATACTGAAAAGACTGTATCTTCCCATGCTACGGAGTATCCTATTTTCCGGTTAAAGTGATATTGCTTCCCTCGTCTTGAGACTGCTATCCTCGGATCGTGTGATAAGACCTGTTGCTTGTCACCTTCGGCTCGGCGAATCTTATCACCTGACAGCGTGTTTGAATCATCCTTCAATCGTTCGAACATCTAATGCATCTAATCGAATGACAATATTTTGTTTATCTTACTCTTCTATTATTGTTATTGATTCATAATAAACTTGTCTGGCTAATTGAAAACTAAATAAAACTTTGCAGTGAATCGTCTCCGTACACGGAAACTTGTGATAATATAGTACTTAGTATCATAGAATTTATGGGACTCTAGTAGAATTCTTATAATATTATAGTTGCAATTATAATTGGATAGGTTGAATAATTGGGTGGTTCAAGTAACCCAATTTTATTCAGTATTGCATGTTATCTTGATATAGTCAGTATTATTCATTGAGGATGAATAGTTTTTCTCTTGGTTTGACCAATAAGAAAAACCCCAAACTGATATTCAATGATTTCTCATTTAGAAGAGCAGGCGATACTGCACTGGGTGATGTTCGATGGCGTTGCCTGTCTAGTACCTGTAAAGCTTATCTTAAAACAGACAACTCAGTAACTAAAATTATTGAACTTCCGATCTTTCACAACCATCCACCATCAAATTGTAATATTAATGATTCTCAAAATTCCGTTACATGCTCCACACCAATTACTGATAGGGTGGCAGTGCCGCCTTCTCAATCTGATATTGACGTTTCTATAAATAACTCGACTCCTAGTTGCTTATTTCCAGTTCAATCTTCAGATGTAAACAAATGTAACAAGTGTTTTAGTTTCATAGAGACATTGATAATTGACAATCAATCTTTAAAAGAGGAAAATGTTCGTCTGAGAGAGCAGTGGAATGCAGCTATTGACCGTTCAATTATGAATGATAAACTGATTATGGAGATGAAGGAGAAAAATTCATTTGAGATCGGAACACAAACAGAACATTTGCAGAGTTTTCATGCACTTAGTATACTATAGGTGTGGTTCCTACCTGTCTGGACGCTTTGTCTTCCGGACATTCAAATGGAGAATTGAATTTAAACTTTTAGCTCATGACAATGAGGTTGATTATGGTCATAGTATGGTCAACAACTTCAGCCTGGACGCACAACAAATTGGCCTACCAATACCTGTAATTCTTAGTCAAACTAGAAAACCAAAACCTCAAACAGATATATTTCTGTTCTGGAATTTACAGGGCCTGACAAACAAGATTGATGATCTTGCTCTTTTAACGACTCAATATAGTGTGAAAATTATTGCAGTAGCTGAGCATTGGCTCAGAGATACTGAGATGAATTGTATATCAATTCCGGGATTTAGTCTTGTATCTTATTTTTGTCGATCTGATAAGAGCAGGGGAGGAGCTGCTTTATTTGTAAAAGAAAATATTGTCATCAACGATCTTACAGATGTAAACAAATTATCCACTGAAATGGTATGTGAAGCTTGTGCCATTGAGATCCCAGAAAAAAAGTAATAGCTGTTTCAATTTACCGGCCTTATAACAATGATTATGCTGTTTTCACTGCCTTCCTAAATTGTTTGTATGAGATTCTTTTGTTGATTTTTAAACGAGGTTTTTCGATAATTATTGGTGGTGATTTTAATGTAAATTTTGATCGTGAGTATAGAGAAAAAACACAACTATGCAGTATGCTCGATAGTTTTGGTTTAAGTCCTACCATAAATAGTATCACAAGACCAGGGATAGTAAATCCAGGATCTTGTATAGATAATGTATTAACAAATATACACGGTAGTAGATACAATGTAGATGTCATTCATACAGCTCTTTCAGACCATAATGCCTTACTTTTTGAAGCTGACATAACAGTTAAGCCTGCTCCTCTTTCTATGGATCACAGATTTGATAAAATTAGGCTAATAAATTTTTGTAATATATCTCATTTCTTGGAGCTTATTGGATCTGTTGTGTGGTTTGATGTTTATAAATCAGATAGGGATAAAAAATTCAAAAATTTTCTGGACACATACTTAAAAGCTGTTAACACTGCTTTTCCTTTAATTTTTCCCAAGAGAAGAAATGCAAGACCTGACACTAAATGGTACACAGGTGAACTAAAAACTCTTAAAGATGAATGTGATGAGTTGTATTATCTCTATCAAGTTTACAGATCTCAACATTTAAAAAATCTGTACAACTCCTCTAAAAATAAATATAAGAAGTCAGTTAGGGATGCAAGAAAAAAGTACTTCAGTCACATGATTCTCAGTTCTCAGAATGTGAGTAAAACTACTTGGAACATAGTTAGATCACTGTCAAATGTTAACACAAAATCTACCAATGTAAGGTGCTCAATAACTGCAGAAAAGTTCAATAATTTTTTCACAGGACACATAGCAAACCTTAGCAGTAGGATTCCAAAGAGCAACCTGCTCTCTTCTGATTATTTGGAGAGGGTTGAGAAGCCAAAAAGTAATTTTTCTTTCAAGTCTGTCACTGTGGAGAAGGTCTATGCAATGATTCATAATCTAAGTAATAGTAAATGTCTAGATATTTATGGCTTAAATTCTCTTTTATTGAAAATCTCTGCGAAGTATATATGCGAAGTATTAGCCTACCTATTCAATCAATATGTTGTTAACTGTTCTGATTTTCCTCCTGAGTTGAAGAAAATAAAAGTAATACCTATTCATAAAAGAGGCTCCAAAGATGATCCATCAAACTTCAGACCAATATCAATAGTGCCTATATTTTCTAAATTATTTGAGATGATAATGCAGGAGCAACTCTCTGAGTATTTCGAAAAAAATAAATTATTGTCAGATAAGCAATTTGGCTTCAGAAAACAGCGTAGCACAAGTAAGGCTGTGCAGAAATTAACAAATCAAGTTGTAATGGATCTTGAGAGTAGGTTTCTTGTTACTTTCAGATCATTTGATATGAGTCGTGCGTTCGATACAGTCCACCATGATCTGTTATTAAGAAAATTGGAATATTATGGTTTGGAAATTCAGTCTGTTAGAGTGATTAAATCTTACTTAGAGGGGAGGAGTCAGTTTGTGTTTCAATCTGGATTTCTGTCCAGTGGCAATGATGTACTGTATGGTGTTCCTCAGGGATCCATACTAGGACCACTATTATTCATAGTTTATATAAATGACTTACCTTCAAATGTTGATTGTGCTACCAGAGAGGGTTTCTTGTTTGCAGATGACCTGGGTTTAAAAATAAAAGCTAATACCACATTAGAGTTAGATCACCTACTTGTAAATAGTACAAATATTGTGACTGATTGGTGCTCAGCAAATCATCTTACACTCAATATAGATAAAACCTGTGATATTAGTTTTAGTTATAATAATAGGTTACCAAGCAGTATTGAATCACTAAAGTTCCTAGGTATATATATTGATAACAGACTGAATTGGTTCTCGCACGTGGAGTCCCTAAGTAAGAAATTATCTAAAGGCCTTTATATGTTAAGAAGATTGCGTGGAGTTGTTGATGTTGACGTTTTGTTAAATGTTTATTATGCTCAGATATTCTCATTGTTGTCTTATGGAATCATTGTATGGGGTAATTGCAGTAGGTCCATTGAGATTTTTAGGCTTCAGAAAAGGGCAGTAAGAATAATAATGAATGAAAACCAAAGATCTCATTGTAGGCCTCTTTTCAAAAAACTTAAGCTGTTGACTCTGCCGTCCGTCTATGTTATGAGCCTGGTTCTCTATATACATACATATAAAGGGGTTTTGGCTACTGGCACTGAGGTCCATAATCATAATACGAGGCACAGAAATAACATAAGAACTGAATACCTCAGGTATTCACGATCACAAAAAAGCTGGCTGTTTATTGGAGTAAAATTGTACAATTTCTTGCCACTATCTATTAGAAGCCTTTCTTGTATGAGTTTCAAAAAAACTGTTGTGCAGCTCTGTTTCTTGATATATCTAAAGCATATGATGCTATTGATAAAAACATGCTTCTAAAAAAACTTGATTTATCAGGAGTAAGAGGAATTGCTAATGATTGGTTAAGATGCTACCTATCTAATAGGAGTCAAAGGGTCAGAATTAACGATACGTTGAGTGAACCCGGGGACATTACCATAGGTATTCCTCAAGGATCAGTGTTATCAAGTACTTTATTCCTGGTCTTTATTAACGATTTGACGGATGGTGACTTACAGGGAAAGATTACATCTTTTGCAGACGATACAGTTATATTTTACTCGGCCAAAACAAATCAAGAACTTAAAAATAAATTAGAAATGGATCTTAAGCACCTTAGGTGGTGGTTTTGCGAAAATAAATTAACTATCAACACAGACAAATCTAATATAATACAATTTAATCTTCAAAACACGGATCAGGAGTTAACTAGTATTTACTTCCATAAATTAGATTGTGCGCAACAGGTGAATAATATATTGTGTAACTGTGAAACAATAAAACAAGCACGTACAGTTAAGTATCTGGGCCTCATATTGGATAGTAGGCTCACTTGGTCAGATCATGTACAGAAGATAAAAAATGAGTTATTTGTATACATAAGGAAGTTCTATTACCTCAGACAGCTATGTCCAAAAGAAGTATTGTTACAATTATACCATGCAATTATTGGTTCTAGAATAAATTATGGAATAATATGCTATGGGAGTGCATACAATGTTCATATTAAACCTGTGATTACTGGTCAGAAACATATATTAAAAATAATTTGTAATAAACCTAAACAATATAGTTCAATGATGCTCTTCAGAGAACTATCAATATTATCAGTGAGACATTCTTTTCTATTCAAAGCATTGCTGGATTTAGCTGAAAATAATTTCGATATGCAACAGATGAGAGAAAGAATAAACCTCAGGAATTCACAGGACATTAACCTCCCAAAACCAAGATTAGAACATTCCAGACGACACTTCAAATACATAGCTATAAAATATTCAATTCACTTCCAGTAACAACAAGGAAAATAATGTCACGTCAGTTATTTAGAAAAGAAATCAAGAAATTCATTTTACAACTAGACAACCCGAATGATTTTTTTACTAAATTAATATAGGTCTAAATTTAGTATAATTTACACATTACACGACATGAACACTGCAACAATCAAAGATCATTGAACTCACAAATCCCGTCCGGTATGCAGTAAGACAGTATCAAATTTCAATCACTGTCTCTTTCTTCAAAACGCATTCATTTATGGGCTAATTACATCAGCACTTTGAAAAAAAAACGAAACGTTAACTATGAATAAAATTGAACTAAATATGAAAAAAAAACAGCAACCACTCCGTACATAGTTTTAAGTTTTGTGTAAGTGTATGTAAGTGTGTGTGTGTGTGTGTGTGTGTGTGTGTGTGTGTGTTTGTGCGCATGTGTGAATGTGTGTGCGTATGAATGTGTGCGCATATGTGAATGTGTGTGCGTATGAATGTGTGCTAGAATGATTATAAATATTGACATATTGATTTATTTCAATATAATACCATATTCAATTATTATGTTCTTCATGATATAATATTTAAATTTGTATATAAATATTTTATTATATATATTCAAGTGTCCCCACACAGGGTAGCCTATAGGAACACATATTAGAAATTAGGAAATAAAATTGTATTTGATTTTTGGAATGCATTTGATTGTTTAATTTTTTTTTTTTTTTTTGAATAAAGAAATTTGAAAATTTGAATAAGGGGTAAACTTGATTATTTGACGAATGAAACTATATCTCCAATCATATTCTGTTTCAGAAGAACAGAAAAATTATTCAATGACTTGATAGTCTGAAGTGCACCTCAACATTATTTTAAAAGTATTAGTTTCAATTGATTTAAACTCATTAATTTAACAAAATGAGCTTTATCGGTGTTGTCGAACTCATTGTAATACCTACTGATTTCTGAATGTTTGATAAATTTTCGTCTGTTCAGTCACAGAAATTGTTCTTTCAAAAATCGAATTATTCACATTAGTATGCTACAGTATGTTTGAAAGATAACAAATTCATCCCTCAAATTCAAACTTGAGAAACCACCTTTCTCTCTATATCTTTTAGAATACAGTACTTCGATATCCACTGAAAACCCAAACTTCTGATTAATTTAAACTTCAGTCTACTCATGGATTCATCAACTAATTTTACATCTTTCGAATGAATAATTATTCACAGGTGAATTTGTGGATACATTAAAAAGATATGATGACTTTGATAGAAGGAAAATCAGATAGGAAAAAATTTACAACTCATGAGGAAACTAAGAGAAATTTGGCTTAATTTCTTTGATAGATTTTTTTTTTTGTCTTCAATGGAGTTACTAGGATACCAGTATGTAGCACTCATTAATGTAACTACCAAACCAGTAAGAAATCATATCTCATTGTTATATATTAAATGTTGATTAAATTAAAAAATCAATATGGTTCCTTTTATAATAGCTTGGCTCAACATATACCCCAGTTGAGTACCGCTGCTCTACAGTTCTTAACTCTAGAATAATCTCTTGTATTAGCCAAACCGATACTGAACAAAGAATACAATTTTTATGCTGGGAAATTGAGAAAAGATAGCTGCGACTCTATATAGGATGTCCCATAAAGTGCCACACTCTAGGAAATGGTTTTCTGGGTTGAAATAAGGGAAAAATCAGGAATAACATAATTATGATGGAAATCGCTTCGTTTGCCATTTTGTTTTCTTTACAAAATTATTTATATCTCGAAGAACCTTTTTGACCGATTAAGTTCATACTTAGAATGGTTCTTACTTTGGTCAAGACCTAATTAATGAGAAATAACCAACTCAGTTCTATAATACATTTTTAAATGGCGGCCATTTAAAAATTTTTATTAAAAATGACAAGAAAACTGTAACTTTCATGCATAAATTCAAAGATATGCTATGTTACCAGTGATTTTGTTGTTAATGAAAACGGTAGGTAATTGCAGAGACAAATAATCTAAGTATCTTTACGCAAACCGGTATCTTTACTCTATGGTAATGATGAGCGAATCACTGTTATAGAACATTTGATGACTGTTGATTGATAGACTTGTTCTGTCTATATTGTAGACATTATTCAAGGCTGATTTACAAATATTATATGATTCACGGATTGTGAATAGATTAATTCTTATGAATAGATTCTTCTTAGATTGTGAATAGATTCTTGTGTCTTGAAGAACATTCTGTTTTGATTCTTAATTATTATGTCTTGAAGGAACAACAGTGACATTAATTGGTCTAAGGTTTATATAGTCCATTTTAGTGTCCCATTTTACCGTTTACCTTTGAGTGAAGAACACTCTCATAAGAATCAACATTTTTTACGGTTTTTGTTCTGCCCAGCATTGGACAGCAGTGAAGATCATCTTAATTTTTATTGTACAAATTTAATTGTTACAAAAGTTGAATGATAATCAACAATCTATGATGAATGAATTTCTGATTTCTTCTCCAAAGCTGATTGATTTTTTCTGAAAGATTTTCTTATTATATTATATCAATTCAACTGATTTTCCATATTTCATTACTTTCAGAGTTCACCAAGCTACAGCTGCAGAGAGATGGAAAAGACATAAAGTACAAAGTCTCCGGTTTTTACTTCACCCACGCTTTACCTACGAGAATGTAAGTTTCACATTAATCAACAATCCTACCACTTGAATTGTATCATGGAAATGTATCATATCATATTTCTTTTGGATAGGGTTCGCCACGGGAAACAGGACGTTTTTCAAATGTGTATTGCACGATCAATTTACATGATAGAATCATGTTTATGCTACACAAACAATCATCATTCCAAACTTCATGCAATGGTTTTACTTCACGTTACAGCTTCTCGAACAATCACAATGCAGAAACCCCGAACAGTATCGAAAATGTAATTGCTGAACTGAAATCATCTGTTCGAAGTTTAAAACCTATAAATCAATAATAGCAGAATCTAATTCAAATCTATTCATTATATTCTTATAAATAATATATATTAAATTTATCCTATTCTAATTAAAAAACAACTTTTCTGAATCTTCAAAATTTTTGCCTGCCATGTTGGATCCGCCTTATAATTCCAACTTCATTTTAAATCCAATTTCTTTTTTTTTTATGGGAAGGGGTTCAGTCATATGATACATGACCGTGTATCCATGTCTCAAACCGTTTCAAAGATCATTCGAAAATGAATTAGATGAGTACATTGGAAATTAAAAATATCTAATTTTACTTTTTCAAGTGTTAGTAAACACTAATAATAACTTCTACTCACTTACTTAACATCTTGAACAGAAACAATTTGATCTGTTGTAATTTTAATGTGCTTATTTGTTCCATTTCTGTATCTTCAAATGTGAATTTCTTTGAAACGGTTTGAGATATCGATGTGCTGTTTTCACCATTCATTTCCTGCTGAAATTCTCTTTTAAAATCATGTATTTCATGACAACCTTACCATTTAAAAAAATAATGTCGAGTTAAAGATGGATCCAAGATGGCGGGCCAAAATTTTGTAGCTACAGAAAAGTAGTTTTTTTTCGAAATGCTTTCAAAAGGGCAAAGACTCTCTTCTTTTCTTCTCACAATTCCAATCAAACCACTGCTCTTTATTCTTCACCATAGTTCTTATCAAACCTGTCGGCGCAAATTCGTGAATTAGGGATATCAGGTATCTGAAAAACCAAGTCTGATACTACTAGAAACATCAAATAAAACTTTTGAACAGTTATGTCGGAGAAAGAAGAAAATGTTTTGGTTATCATTAACGGAGAAGTTTAAGGCAGTGAAAGATTCGAGTCAGTTTTGTAAACTTGTGAGATGTTTCAGGAAAAGGAGCTTCAGAGCAGGAAATGATATTTCACTAGAAGACTGGGTATAGCACTTTGATAAATTGTTGAATTCTGTCTTCACTGCATATAAAATATTGTATTTTGAACCGTGCATAGTGGATGATAATGTGTACGTTCTGTGTACAGTAAATTAATCCAGTTCCAATCGTAAATTGTTCCATCACGTGACTAGTGCAAAATGTCGGAACTCTTTACCTGGTAAATTGTGAATCGGACAATTTACCACATTCCATGTACACAGAACGGGCCCATTCTGGACTCACCCGTCTTAGCATAATGTTCTAGCCTTTTCACACCATGACTGGCATGACTATCACACAAAAAACACAATGAGACCACCATTTTGTATTGAAAACTGTAAAAATTGTAGAGCTCCAAATACCAAGAACAAGCAAGACAGGCTTGCCAACCTTTTTTGAGCAATCATTGCCTGGACTATATTATAGCCTAATAGAGTTGGAATGCGCAATGATAGAATATTAGTGTGAGAAATTTAATCAAGTCCCGTCTGCCTCGTCCAATAGGGGCTTAAGGTATTTATTGTAAAAGAATATGGAATTTTCTCTTTCCATTGGTGTAAAGATTATTAATTTTGAATGCGTACTTTGATAATTATGAATTTTCAAAAATCTGATCCAAGAATCTTTTCCAGTAACTCTGTATATGGATAATAAAGATAGATATACAGTAAAAGATAATTTTCGCTCTTTATTAATTGAAATATATCAATTCATAGCTCAAAACATCCACTTGAAAGAACTGCAATTCCCTGTAGATAGACGCAGTCCAAAACTAACTGTTTCAAAAATGACATTCTTTGAAGTTTGAAAGTGGTTAATGAATTCGTTTTTTTCTAGGTTGGAGACTGATGGTTTCGTTATATTTGACGATCAAACCAAGTCGATGAGAAGTTCTGCCAAATTCTGTTATTTCTTGTCGCCAAAGAAATCCACCGGCTTGATCATTGATGAAATTAATTAAAGCATAGGCAAAAGTCTACTATAAAATTTAAATTTCATTGAATTAGAGATCAAACTATTGAATTTGATATGATGAATTGTTTAAAAGACTGTGATGTGCAGCAATTTAAATTGCACATATTTATGAACAACTATTAATGTTATTTTCGGTATTAGTCCACTAATTCATCTGATACTTTGACGATGTCCAAGTCATTAATAATAGGTATAAAGTCATAATAGTCACTTTGTGTTCTTGGAAGACAATCGTGATTAAATTCTAGACTGTGTTATTTCCATGACAATTTTTTTTATGTATACTGTGATCTTGTTACATGGTAAGATGTTACCGTGCCTTTTTGTTTCAAGGTAAGGTAGCCCTAGTTGTTTTGATTCGAGATTATGTTCAGTTAGTTTATTCAAGTTTGAGCTTATTATTTGATCTCGATGTTTATAAGATAATCTTATTCTTATTTCACTCGTAATAATCACCAAGAATTTCCTCAGTATTGTACTGTAGTAATACAGTGTTACTAAAAGTATTGTAGTTAATTAAGATTGTCTATAAACAAGTTTTGATACTTCAATGATGCTCAAGTTATTAATAATTATAGATTTTTATAACATTGATTTAAAAAAAATCAAATTTGAATTGCTTGCTTGTGAAAGTATCATTCTATTCCCGTGTTAGTTGTTAGTTAGGCTTGATTTGTTGAAACTGCAATAATTTTGCAGTTACAATACAACAGCATTCAATTATATATTCTTGTTTCCAAAGCAAGGTTTACTCTTCCCATCAAAGAGTTTACTAGCATTTACTAGCAATTATCATTAGCTTCTCTCCAAATCAATCTTATAATTAACTTTCTATAATCAATAGTATTGTTAAGATTATAGTTCATGTTCTATTTGTTTATTCAGATTTCCGTGTGTATAAGGAAAAGTTTATGAAATGAGAAAATGTGTGGGAAAGTGCATTAAGAAAAGTTTTTTATGTGTGTTATTCAGATTTAGGTGTGTATAACGTGATATAACTCATATGCTAATTACTATTTCTACCAAAGAGTGTACTACTTTGTAGTCGAATTATTATTAGCTTTTTTACTATATTGATAGTATTATTAACTTTATATAAATAGAAGTATTGTTATGAATAATGTTTTTGTTTGATTTGATTTAGATTCCCTTGTGTTTAAGGAGAAATTATGAATGATTGTCTATAGGAAATGTGTGAGTATAAGCATGAATAAAAGATATCATTATGTTATGTTGTAAACTATATATCTGCGTAAAAGCCAGTTTATATCGTATCTGCATAAATGAAGTAATTCAATCAATCAATCCTGTGCCGTGCATACACTCTCACCCGGTCAAGAAAGTTATACTCGACAATAGTCGACAGTCATTGGCTTGAGAAAACAATACCTAATCGGCTTGAAATTCAGAAGGTAAACTGTAAATGCAATATCTTATTATATGCTATCTTTTCTCTATTGTATAAGTTTATTCATATCAATTTTATGATTTCCGTGTGCATAAGGTGATCTTATCTTACTTGAAGTGTAATTCCTATTTCTATGAAAGTATTTACTATTGTTTTTAGTTGAAGTATTGGGCTATTAGCTCATGATTTTTCACTAATAGCTTGTGAGATTGAAGGTAGAAAGCCACTATTCATCCAAAATCTGTATGAAATACTATATATTTTTATTTTTCATACTCACTCATATTATGCAGTTCACCATAAGGTTTTCATTGCAGATTCAAGTTTTCAAGTTGACAATTATAATATTTTATAACAAAATATATTACGATTCATATATATATATATATATATACTCATATATATACGCATATATATATATATATATATATATATATATATATATATATATATATATATATTACTCATATATATATACGATTATATTATTTTATTTACGATTATTCTATATTACGTATAATTGATCGGATACTATATTGTTGATGGACTAGAGTTGGTAATCTTCTAATGGGCAGCTTTTCCTGTTTTACATGCATTAAGCATGGTTTCGTAGTACTACTCAAGTACCGTATTTGATAGATGTTCGCTGTTGGAGTAACTGATCAAGTAGGCTGATTGCTAATTGCTTAGCTTATTGAATTCAAACAAAAAAAAAAAAATGATTGTCAAAACACACTAAACTAAGACCAGATTTCATTGTAAAAGTAAAGTATCATGATAAATTTACTCATATAATAACAACCATTTACCCGACATTCAGAACTGGTTTGAGCCAGTCAGTAGCTACTCAGTAGCTATACTACTATTATCCTATTCTTTTCTTGTATAATTCTATTATTCTCTACTATTATCCTATTATTCTCGAGAAAACGAATCAATAACATTTATTAAAAAAACATATATATTTTTAATGACAAGTTTCCAGTTCCACACATTAATAATGTCTGATGATTATCATATATATCTGCAGTTACATATATCTGCAATGAACAATTCGATTCACATGAGCGTTGAAAAATATGAATTACTGTACTCACACACACACACACACACACACACACACACACACACATATATATATATATATATATATATATATATATATATATATATATATATATAACCTAAAATAGGAATGGTGGTCTTAGATAATGATGCAATACAAAGTCAAATCAAATCCAATAAATTTTAATGATTTTCTTTTGTAAAATTTTCCTGTACTGGATGTTTGAATGCTAAAATGAGAATGAAGGTCTCTTGATAATCACAAATCAAGTACATAGTACCAAGACTTTTGGTTTGTTTGCTCTTTCAGATCTATCAAATCAACAATTTTCATGTAAATGGTTTGTCTCTGAAGGAAATTATATAATAAAGTTGATGTTGGTTAAAAATGTTAGGTTATTCTTCTACTCTATTTTTTGTTGGTTCGTACTTATGTAATACCATATAATATGCTATCGAAATAAGTGGAATATGTGTTAAAATAATGTATTGGGAATTGATAATTGAGAAAGTAAAATACATCTCTGATAGTATTGCAGGAGAAATTATTTCACAATTCAACCCTTGCTTCTTCTACTGTAGAATCCTCATAGCTGGTTGTTAATTAGTTGAAGACTTCCATTCTTTAAAGATTGTACCTGAAATGTCTGTACCAATAAAATAGTAATAGTTATGCGATTGTGGAATGCAAACGCAATCTCAACTTGTAATGCTGTCAGCACCGGTTGCACGTAAGTTAAGTCTATCCATCTATAACTTGAATTCAACCGATTTTGAACTTTGAGAACCAGTGGGCGGATCGGATAAGGATGCGATGACGTCTTTTAACCGCGGCAGAGGACCTAAGTGCAACCAGTCATCTTTTTTACTGAAGCATACTAGCTCACACATTGCATTAGATTGTTTAAATGATCCAAACCTTATTTTTGAAAAAAATACATTCATTCTCCTTTTTAATTTTAACTGGATACTCATTTTCACACTAGATGGATTTCACACTGACTTAATCACTACAAAAAGAATTTACACTCAATTCACACATTACCGTACACAATATACATTTTTATAAATATTTGACATAACACATAATTTTCTATAAAACTATAACAATAATTTCTTGAAGATAGCAAACACCACGACGATCTGTCTCATTCTATTACGTAGTAAGTACTTTTAATCAAGATCTTGACAGCAATACATTGAAAACATAACTTCCAATCACCATCCAAGATGAGGGTAGAGTATTGACTAAAGAATTCTGCTCTCACAATTTTGAATTTTATTATTTCTGGTGAAAGATTTTGATTCAGGATCCAGGACTCATTTTAAAGGTGGCTGGTCATTTTTTATCTATCTGAAAGAGATTGATTGATTGATTATTTTCCTTTATTAGGGCGGAGTTAGACTACGGGGGCCTGTTTCACTAAGGTACAAGTATTGTTACCAACCATGGTTACGTAGTTACAAGTTGACAAGTACTCACGTTTCACAAAAATTTATGATCTACAAGTCTACTAGTACTCCAATAGTAAACATATCCTATTTTCATGATAATATCCTTAGAGGGATAAAGGGCATTTTTGAATATTAGAAATAATCATTTTAATGATCACTTGTAAAACTTTTACATATAGCTTTCCCCTTCGGAAAAAAAATCTTAGTTACGAACAAGTAGTAATTTTGACAAGAATGAAAATCTTTGTGTAACAGGCAAAATCACTTGTTCGTAACAAGCAAACACTTTTAAACTCTATTATATTATTCAAATAAGTTTGCTACTGGTTTGGTACTATTGACTACCGGTACCCATATGAGTTACATTTTCATTCATAAAATTCACTAATTGTGAAAATTTATATATATTATAATTTTTTTAATTGAGCGATTCATTGTAACTACAAGTTCACAATTATTCTGCTTTTGTGAAAAGCAGTTCTCCAAAACCATGGTTGACAACAAGACTTGTAACCAACTTGTACCTTTGTGAAACAGGCCCCAGGTCCTCTCTGCTACACAGCCCTAAATAGAGTATGGCCTAAGAGAATTAGAGTATTCAGGGATATTAATATGAAACATTGAACTCCAAACAGCATGGATATGATTAGTATTATGGTAACGGAAAGAATAGAGTAGGCCGATACAAAAAAACACATAACTTTTGCATCGAGTGGGTGAGTTGAGTGTCTAATAAGGGTAAACTTGGGCCTTATTCCATTCTACCTCATCCGAGTTGCAGCTCAATTGATAACGAGATCCGGCCCAGGAGCAATAAGTCCACTCGTCTTTATTCTAACCGCCAATTGCCTTCTGAAAATAGAAAAATCATCAGTTACCAAATGGAAAAATGCTTTTCAAATATACTATATTGGATGTAACTTTACTGTACATCACATTACTGTATTCATAGTATAACGACTACAAATACCAATGTAAATATAACTCAAATATACTATAATAATATAGTATAGTATATAGTATAATATAGTATTGGAACTATCCAATATTATTGAATGTGACTTTCAAGTTATTGTTATAACACGAAATATATTAGGAACACAATGGATTCCCATTCGGAAGTTACATAAGTTAGTGTGTTTACGCGCTTTGCAGGTGATTTATTTTTTAGAAGTTTTCAGTTATTGGAATTATATATGGAAACATGAATTACTCTTAACATTTAAGACGGAATAGTACGCAAATATGTGTTATTTCAGCCCGATAAATAGCAGTACTGTTGATCAAATCACTCCTGATTATTCATTTATTTTTAATCTGATTTGAAAAAAGAAATTGTTTTGTATTCAGCATGAAGTCTTAAGAATCGCTCAATTAAAAAAAATTATAATATATATAAATTTTCACAATTAGTGAATTTTATGAATGAAAATGTAACTCATATGGGTACCGGTAGTCAATAGTACCAAACCAGTAGCAAACTTATTTGAATAATATAATAGAGTTTACTTGAAACAAATTGGATGAACGGTTTTTTCGGAAACACGCATTTAATTACAAAGTATTGCATTGTATTGCTCACGCGTTGAACGAGCAAAGCTGCTCTCAGCAGTCAGTCACAGGTCACAGCTCCCTTACAACACACAGTCAAACACGTGTTTAGTTGGTGCAAGTTGAAAAGACTTTAAGAATTAATAAAAACAATATAAAAATCTATGCAAATGTATATAATATATAAATTACGTTTTTTCAGATATTATATTACTACAATAATTATTATTATTATTTATTATTACTACTATTTAAATAAAATGTTTAATCATCTTTTATGTTTATGTTAAATTAAATGACATCTTTTGGTGCTCGTTGCTAGCACACAAACTTAGGTTTTGCTGGCAACGCCAATTAAAAATTTAAGTTTAAATTTTATTTTTATTCTGTATAAGTATTAATTACTTGTTTTATTTATTATTGTTATCTTTATAATTGGAAAATAAATTATTTTGATTTTTTTTATCTTGAAGTACCCTTTATTTTTTTAAAAATAGTTGAACTATTTCAAAGTTGTTTTTTTAAATAAAGGGTACTTCAAGATTTTTATATTGTATTGATTTTTATATTGTATTTATTTTCATATTTTATTAATTTGAAAAGACTAATAAATGCCATAAAATGCATTGCACAATGTAATGGCGGCACCACACTATTGCCGAGTGCATACAAATGACGACAGCGCGAGAGTGTGATTGCTACTATGCCAGCAATTAGCTTTTTCACTCTGATTTTTTACTTTCCTTGCCCTATTACCATAGGTAAGGAAAGTATTGCTTTCAAAAAAAATGGAGGTACCCTAATTTCAAGTTTTCTATACGTTTAAAGGTCCCCTGAGTCCAAAAACATGATTTTTGGGTATTGGTGTGTGTGTGTGTCCTAATTAACCGATTGACTTGAAATTTTTAGCTTAAGGTCCTTATACCATGAGAATCCGACAATAAGAAATTCAATAAAATTCAATTAAAAATGGCAGATAACTACTAAAAAACCATGTTTTTCACGGTTTTCTCGAAAACGGCTCTAAAGATTTTCTTCAAATTTATATCATGGATAGCTTGATTATTATAGTTGATTATTTATAAGCCCTATCAACAGACATGAGTCTCATTTCTGGGAAAATTGCAGGAGCTCCGTAATATTCTTGAGAAAAATGGCGGATAATTATTACTAAAAAACCATGTTTTTCACGATTTTCTCAAAAATGACTTGACCGATTTTTTTTTCAAATTCATACCCTTTATAGTTATTTATCAGCTATCAACTGGTATGAGTCTCCTTCCTGAGAAACCAATGGGGGGTCCACCCCATCCTAGAGAAATGGACTTTGTAACCTCCTTCTCGTGCATGAGTTAGGTAGGTAGAGCAGTTTATAAAAAGAACAAATAGTTGAAATATTTCATCTGTAGAACAGCTGTTTTGACGACTTTACAAAAAAATTATCGAATTTCACAATTTACACAAAGGAAAAAGAACTCTGAAATCAATTATATATACACATAATTATACAGTAGTCTGATGGTAGTTTCAAATAAGTATGTTACCGCCAATCGTCATTATGTTATTCCCCTAAATTATTCTCGTTTGAGAATGAGGCTTACAGTTCAATGAGCAAGGAAAGTTGTGTGAGTGTACCACACCAGATTTTTCCAATAGGAGACGATCGAAGGCGAGTGGCGAGCCGTGTATCCACAAAAATATATCCCATCCACACTCTCATCAACCAATGCATGCTTGCGGAAAGGGTGAGGTCTATAAATAGTGGATGATAGCTATTGAGGAAGAGTCTAGAGTGGATAATAGCTGTAAGGCTCTCTTACTCATTACTGATAAATTGCAATCTGAATTGAAGGCCAATTATTATTAAAAAAAACAAGTTTATCAGTTTGTCTCGTGTAGTTTTCTCCTGATGATTATTTGACTCATAGCTGGAACATGAATGTTCTCTGTCCCAAGAATTTAAAATTAAAACGCTCATAAAATAATGATTAGAAGAAACATTCTGAGAAAACGTTTTCATTTTGATAGCTTGATAGTATACTAATCAAAAATTATTGAAAACTATCACCTGTAAGAAGTTTTTCTTTAGTTTGTTGCTCAGCTTTGCTATGAAAAGGAGAAAAGGCGTGAGGGTGACGAAGAAGAAGCATATACTTCTTCTATTTCGTTTCTTCTCTTTCTCACTATATACTCATCTTATCTTCAACTCCTTCTCCATTCCTCATCTTGGAAGAGGAATTTGTCTTATCAAAAAGAAAGAGGAAAATGATGAGTTGAAGAAATGGAAATGATGAAGAAAAAGAACACGAATTAGGTGATGAAGTAGGAAGAGGATGAAGTAGAGAATAAGTTCTACTTTTTTCTTCATCTTCCACTATTATCCTCCTATGAAACTTCTTCGTCGTTTCCTTCTCCCTCACCTTCTTTCTACTTCTTGTTCTTTTTCTTTTCTTTTGTTTCCTCTCTTACGTTTCTTCTCCTCACCATCTCCCCATCATCAATCAATCAGCAGTGCTTCAGTGAATAAGTTTATTTTAGTTTTTGGATCGAAATATTACAAATTAGCTGATTATTTTACTGTTTTCTAGAGCTCCGTGAACTTGTAGCTTGTAGTGCATATGTCAGAAAAAATCTGGAAAAATTGACAATAAACTTCGAATTTTGGGTCGTCCGAATATGCAAAAAATGAATTTTTTACAAGCACCGTTTTTTTAGAGGCTTTTGAAGATGGAGTCAAGGTCATACATATCATAGATTATTTCCCGATGCTGGTAAACATATATAGGATCATTCCTGATCACGAATGAATTTTGTACAAGCACAGTTTTCACGAAAATGAAATTTTAAGTACAATATTAGTGATAGTGATACTATGAGGAATTCTTGAATAATGAACCGAAAAGTCAAGTGCATCAAATTTCATCTATAATTATGGACTGAATGAAATGTTGAACATATATAGAATCATTCCTGATCACGAATGGATTTTGTACAAGCACAGTTTTCACGAAAAAAGATTTCAAAGTTCCATATCAGTTATAGGTGTCCTCTTGGAAATTCTTGAATAACATCCACAAAAATTGAGTGCATCGCATTTCTCATGTTATTTTGGACTGAATGCAATGTTCAACATGCATAGAATTATTCCTGATCACGAATGGATTTTGTACAAGCACAGTTTTCACGAAAAAAGATTTCAAAGTTCCATATCAGTTATAGGTGTCCTCTTCGGAATTCTTGAATAATGAACCACAAAAGTGAAGTGCATCAAATTTCATCTATAATTATGGACTGAATGAAATGTTGAACATATATAGAATCATTCCTGATCACGAATGGATTTTGTACAAGCACAGTTTTCACGAAAAAAGATTTCAAAGTTCCATACCAGTTATAGGTGTCCTCTTCGGAATTCTTGAATAATGAACCACAAAAGTCAAGTGCATCAAATTTCTTCTGTAATTATGGACTGAATGCAATGTTAATCATAGATAGAATCATTCCTGATCACGAATGAATTTTGTACAAGCACAGTTTTCACGAAAAACATTTCAAAGTTCAATACCAGTTATAGGTGTCCTCTTGGAAATTCTTGAATAACATCCACAAAAATTGAGTGCATCGCATTTCTCATGTTATTTTGAACTGAATGCAATGCTCAACATTTATAGAATCATTCCTGATCAAGAATGAATTTTGTAGGAGCACAGTTATAACGAAAAAGTTTACATTTTTCAATATTAGTGATAGTAGTACTCAGGAGAATTCTTGAATAATCAACCACAGAAGTCAAGTGCATCGCATTTCTCATGTTATTTTGGACTAAATGTTTTTTTCAACATGTATAGAATATTTCGTGATCACAAATGAATTTTGTACAAAAATTTTGTACTATTTTCACGTAAAAAATTTTCATAGTTCAATATTAATAATAGTGATACTCTGGGGAATTCTTGAATAATCAATCACAAAAGTCAAGTGCATTGCATTTCTCATGTTATTTTGGACTGAATGCAATGTTCAACATGCATAGAATTATTCCTGATCACAAATGAATTTTGTTCAAGCACAGTTTTCACAAAAACATTTTCGGGTAAAACCTATCTAAATGTGAGCATGGTACGGTCAAGGGAGAAAAATAAAATGGCGAGGCCTTTTTGCAGCTGTATTTAACACATTTCCCAAAGTTCCTTGTGCAATGAAGCGTATGCTTCCATCCTGTTATGTTTAGTAACGTCATTCCACACTTGGAATTTTACTTTTTCAATTTCCTTGGTCTGTACAGTTCCATCAAAGTTATAATTTCCAACTATTAGACAGTCTATAGGCTACTCTGAAGCCTAGAAATATACCAGCTCCAGTATTAAACTATGAAATCATTTTCGATGAGAACGTGCTTCTGAAACCTCATTTTTTTGACAGAAATGATTCAATAGGTTTGAACCATTGCTTTTAGCTCAGAATAACATGACGAAGGCAACATATTTTGATATTGTGGGTGATTCTCAACCAATTCCTAGAATACAACAATCTAAAAAATTGAAATAAAAAAATTGTTTTTATTGAATGTTCTGCTTCTATGAGATTCATTATCAGAAAAAAAGATGATAGAATAGGTTTCGGAGATCTCATTCAGCAAAAAACATAAGGAATGCAATGACAATAACTTTGGTGAGAGATTCTCCAAGAACTCAATACAGGACTATAGAGTTTTACTATCATCAATATTGAACTTTGAAAATATTTTTTGTGAAAACTATGCTTGTACAAAATTCATTCGTGATCAAGAATGATTCTGTATATGTTCAACATTGCATTCAGTCCATAATAACAGGAGAAATGCGATGCACTTAACTTTTGTGGTTGATTATTCAAGAATTCCCAAGAGGAGTCCTTTAAATAGTATTTGACTTTGGAATTTTTTTTCATGGAAACTGTGCTTGTACAAAATTCATTCATGATCAGGTATGATTCTTTATATGTTGAACAATTTATTCAGTCCATAATAACACAAGAAATGCAATGCACTTGACTTTTGTGATTTATTATTCAAGAATTCCCGATAGTATCACTATTACTAATAAAGAACTTTGAACTTTTTTTCGTGAAAACTGTGCTTGTACATAATTCATCCATGATCAGGAATGATTTTCTATGCGTTCAACATCACATTCAGTACATGATAACACAAGAAATGCAATGCACTTGACTTTTGTGGTTGATTATTCAAGAATTCTTCATAGTATCAGTATTACTAATATTGAACTTTGAATTTTTTTTCGTTAAAACTGTGCTTGTACAAAATTCATTCGAGATCAGTAATGATTACATATATGTTTACATTGCATTTAGTCCATAATAACAGGGGAAATTCAATTCAATTTTTTTTATTTATCAAAAACACACAAAACAAGACAAAACAAAATTACAAAGAATTACGAAACAAATAAAACACAATAAAATGTTACAAATATAAAAAACCATGGGCTTTGTGGTTGAGTGTGTTGGAGAAGAGAAAAAAGAGAGGAAGATACCTAGCCAACTATGGTTTCCCATGTATTAGGCAGTCAAAGAAGAGAAGTAATGAGGAAAAAAGGGAAGGGAGGAATGGGGGAAGGAAGAAAACAGAGGAATAGGTACTCAAAATAAAGGTAAGCGAGTCCACTGAAAAATGAAAAAACAATGCTGGAGCAGAAATCACGAGTCATATATCTAAATGGAAGAAGAAATTACTGTATGTCCAGTTTTTTATATCCAGTTTAATTTTTCTGCTTTTCTGCTTTTTTTCTGATTTATTATTTTAGTACCTATGTAAATTAACTGCCTCCTTATACATTCAATATTAGTGTTATAGGTTACATATTTGTTAGCAGTGGCCCTTGGATCATAATAATTAAGAGTAGAGTTTATTGTGAGAGGAAAATCGGATCTATATTTTATTAAGTACTCAATTACGGTTTTTATGTATAATTGATGTATAGTCATGACCTCAAAATCACTAAAAACCATATCCGTTGGATAGAGCCTGGGTTTGCTTAATATAGTTTTGATTATTAGTTTTTGTGCTACAAATAATTCATCAATATGACAGTTGAAACAGCCTCCCCAAACAACAATGCCATAATGCAGAATTGACTTGACTAGAGCATGATACATCATTTCCAGGTGGTTCTTATTGAGAATTCTGTCAACTTGGTAAAATTTAAAAGATAAATATCTAATTTTTCTACATATGTATTTAATATGAACATCCCATTAAAGGTTTTCATCAATTATGATTCCCAAGTGCGTAGTATTATTGACTTTTTTAATGGTGGGACAATCACAATTACCCAAGTTTAAATTGCACTGAGAATGGAGTCTCAAATCTTGATTCTCGTTAGGCTGCCCTACTCTATTTGCAGAGAAAGTTATGTAATTAGTTTTTTCAATATTTAAACTTAAGGTATTCTTATCCAACCACTTCTTAATTAAAAGCATATTATTTTCAGCTATGGTATGAACTTCATTCCATGAATTACCGTGAAAAATAGCTGCAGTATCATCTGCAAAGGATATCACAGTTGAGTTTAGAAGTCTTAAATTTAAAAATTCATCTACATAGAGTATGAAAAGGATGGGAGAAAGTACAGTACCTTGAGGAAGACCATAAGAAGTTAAGTTAGTTACACTAGATTGATCATTTATGGTTAGGGACTGGGCTCTATTACTCAGATAGCTTTTGAACAATTTAAGCGAGACTCCTCTGAAACCATAGGACTCCAGTTTATTGAACAAAGTATTATGAGGTATTGTATCAAAAGCTTTGCGTATATCCAGGAAGACCGCAATAGTTTTCTTATTGGAGTTTATTTTATCAGATAAAGTATTGATTAATTTTATTTATTAGAGCGTCAGATGCACTTTTACCATTTTGGAAACCGAATTGGTTCTTGTTGATACTTTTGTTAAGATTCAAGAAAGAAACAACTCTTGACTTTATTAGTTTCTCCATTATTTTAGCAAGGTTGCTGATAAGACTAATCGGTCTATAATTACAGGGATTAGTCGGGTCACCTTGTTTGAATAGAGGTTCTATTTTGGCTGATTGGAGGTGCTCGGGAAAATATCCCTCCTCAAAGCATATATTAAAAATTAATAGAAAGCGAGAGGTTGAGATATAAAATTGGCTATTTTCTTCAGCGTAATATTACCTAGACTATCAATACCAGGACTGCAGTTGTTCTTTAGATTTTTAATAGTTGCCTCAACTTCAAGTGGGCACGTTGGTCTCATAAAAAACGTGTTATCGATCTGTATTGCAGGAAATCGATCACCAGTATTATCAGGGATATTGATAGTTTGAGCTTGTAATTTGCTCACATTTGTGAAATAATTGTTGAGGGAGTGAGCATCAAGTTCAGTACTCTTGTCCTTGATACTGTCCTCACCTATAACTTCGTTTATGCACTTCCACAACTTCATGCTGTTGTTATTAGTTACTATCCTAAGATACCTTTATAGTAATATAGACTTCCTTTGCACGATTTATGATCTTATTCAAACCATTACGATAAGCCTTATATTCATTTTTTAAGATATTGTTATGAGGATCTCTTCTGAGTCTAGAATGCATTTTGTCCCGCGTGATTATTGATCTTATGATGCCTTCAGATATCCAGGGCTTCAGGGGACGAAGTCGGTTAGGTATCTCTTTTACCTTCTTGCATTGATTGATGAGACTGGTCAAACGATCGACAAATTTATCCGTAATAGTGTCAATGCTTCCAATCACGGTATAGATTTCTTCCCAATCTTCATTCCTTATGCGTTCCAATAGTGCATGATAGTTGGTTCTAGTTAATGTGTTTATCAATACGTTTCTATTATCCTTATTGATAGGAACCTTCACCAAGTTCAGTACAACCGCGTAGTGGTCAGTTATGGTTGTTCTAAATATAGCTCCTTTAATCGACATAGAATGGTTGCCTGAATTTTTATAAAAAATGTGGTCAATGCAAGAATTTGTTGTGGTTGTTACTCTGGTATCACCAGTTATGTAAGACTTATAGCCATTACTATTGAAAATATGCAGATAATCTTGAACAGGAACACTAGTTAAATGTGTATTTATATTCATGTCTCCCGCCACACATACATTTATTCCATTAGGAATTTTACTGATTTCATGACTCAGACTATTAAGAAAATTATCAATATTTTGATTACTTGGTGATCTATAAACCCCAATCACCTTCACAATAAAATTATCAATTCTTAAGTCAGCACTAACTACTTTGGCATCAGTAATATCGAATGAAACTTCATTGAATGTTATACAATCTTTTATGTATATGCATAATCCATTAAATTTATTCTGTTTAGTGTACTTATTTATTGCCGTATATCCAGGAATGTTGAAAATGAACGGCATATCTGCAGTCAACCAGGTCTCCGTTAATATTATAACGTGAATATCAGTTTTCAATTCATTGAGGCAGCAAATAAACTGATCGAAATCAGCATTCAAACTACGTATATTCATAGACATAATATTGAAACACTCAGCATCTTTATTTCTGTCTTCGTGAAAGTGATAGTTCAAATAATCGTCGATTACATCTGTTTCATTTTCTCTCTGTTTCTAAAATATTCAGAACTTCTTCAGTGTCACTCATAACTTATATCATCAGGTTCACTTCTCTTTTCCTTGTTCCATTTAACAAGCCCCTCACTATCTATGAATTTAAGTTTCTTAATTAGTTTGTCCACAGCATCATCTACTAGACTGGTTGTTAAATACCTGAAAGTTTCAGTGTGTCTAGACAAAGCAACAATCGCATGGGGCATGCTGTTATAGATTTCATTCTCCTTGTACTTAATTCTGATTAGAATAACATTTTTATGAGTTAGCCCTTGTGCTTCATGGATTGTGTGAATTGCATCATCCTCTTTCCACTTTATAGTATCACCCACCATAAGTTTTTCCTCTTGGGTGAATGTTAATATCAAAGTGTCGGGTTTTATCAGATGGTATTCCCCATTTCTGTAAGTAGGCAGAATTGAGATAGCTTTCATTAAGCGTCGTGATATTTTCATAGACAGTGGAAAGGACAAAACAAACATCGATAGGACATCTACGAGTTACCGTTTTGTTTTGTAAAAGGTTAGATAGATAGATAGATAGGCTGCCTTCATTTTAACCTGGAAGGTGAAGTTAGGGCGCAGCCGGCCCTCTCTCTCACTTAACCCTCCTATACAATTCTAATGTATCTACATCACAACATAAGGAAATAATATTTCGAATAGAATAATAAGTAATATGATGAAAAAAGTATAAATCAATATTTGAAAAAAAAAAACAATTTCATTTAATTTAGTAGAATATATCTTAGACTGGAAAATAATAAAAAAGTTGGAAAATAGAGTTATAGAAAGTTTTTTAAGCAAGAACCAATGAAATTTCACGCAAACATACACCTTTCACACACGCAAACACACCATGCACACACACACCTCCTCATCCTATGCCCCGATCGGCGATCGCCCTCCCTCAGCCACCCAAAGACCTCCGCACCGAACAGTGTCCGCCTCTCCACACTCCTCAAAGATGCGGGTAAGCTATTCCACAGTCTGCAAGCAGTCACACAGAACGACCTATTATATGTCACAGTGCGATGGTTGGGAATGCTCAACAGGCTTGCGCCATGCCTCGTATCCCTTCTTTTGATTCCTGCGAGGAATTGAAATTTCTGACTCAAGAGAGAGGAGACCCAGTTGCCAGAACCTTGTGGAGGAGCATCAGCACATGATGAATTCTGCTGTCTCGAAGCTTCAAAATACCCATCTGAGTGATGTAAGGGCTTATGTGGTCGTCCCTCTCAAAACCAAAGACGAATCTCACGCAGTAGAATAGAATAGAATAGAATAGAATAGAATAGAATAGAATAGAATAATGCTTCATTTTCAAATCAATCGTAACAAAGTATTGTATAGTATATATATTTCTAGCATCTAAAGCTTGGCTTTCGCCGTCAGCTCGAGTTGAGTTTTCATTTTCCGACAATATTATTATATCACTATTGAACTTGCATTCATAAAATATACATAATTTACATACATGCGTAAATAAAACCTTAATGAGAGTAGAATTTCAATGCGTGAGTATATTTAACAATGAGTTGATACATGCAAAACAATTATTACCGAGTAATAGTTGCCCTCTATTATAATTGCTTTCATCATATTATAATAAATTTTAATTTTTTTGTTAATTTCCAAAGACTTATTACATATAAAGATTAGATTGAGAAGATAAATTCATACATAAAGACTGAGCAATATAATATCCAATGTTTTCTTTAATAATTGAAATTTTGTATTAGGAACCATCGATAATGCCAGGCGCTCTTACAAAATTCAACCAGCCCTCTCCAATTACCCCCGTTTACAACTCCTATATACTCATTCTCAGATATAGTTGAACCACCCAGCCACCTTCGTCTGGGTCCGTATCACAGAGACAAGTTCTCACAGAGACAAGTAGTGTTTTTGAACAATATTAGTGTCACAGAGACAAGTTTCATAGGGACAAGTTGTTTTATAAATGGCAGTCTCACAGGAACAAGTTCCCACAGAGACAAGTTGAGTCTCACAGAGACAAGGTGAGTCTCACAGAGACAAGGTGAGTCTCACAGAGACAAGGTCTGTTTCACTGGAACAAGTAGTGTCAGTGGAAAAAGAAGAGGGGTAGAGTCCCATTCGAACAAGTGTAGTGTCACAGAGACAAGGTCAGTCTCACAGGAACAAGGTTGGTGTGGTGTGTTGCCTACACATGAAGATGAAGGCATTCCATTTGCTCTAATAAATTGGATGTCATCTGTTTTTTAATATATATACATATATATTATGGTGACATGAATAGAATAGAATGACTGCCTTTATTTTTCTTAGAAAGCGAAGTTGGGGCGCAGTCGACCCTCTCTTACACTCAACTCTCTATCAAGTATTATAACAATACGAAAAAAAATAAATACAAATAATATGATTAAAAACAAACAATAGTTAAGTTATCTACTTATTTAAAATAATAACAAATTTTAAATTATTGAAAAGAAAGAGAAAAAAATGACATTGAAAATAATACCGTAAAACGGGGTTACTTAGGCCACTTTTAAAATTCAAACACCTGGTGAATCTAGACCAATCAATTTACAGATTTGAAACTTAGTGCAAAACTTGGGTCTGTATCTTGACTTATTGTTTCATGTAATAAAAAAATTATTTGAACAATTTTTCACCTGAAAAAATATAAAAAACATGGTGGTCTAAGTTTCCCCCTGGAATGGGGTAACAAAAATCAGGTATGTTAAATGAATGTTTGGCTCAAGTTGAATACTCCTGGGGTAACTAATTCCATACACTAGACTAAGAGAAACAATATTCATGTTTAAAAAACTGAATTTAATGGAGAAAAATAATACAATTTTTATTTTTAAGATTAAATGAGTGTATGAATGAGATTTTGGCTCAAGTTTAACACTTCTGGAGCAACTAAATCCATACACTAGACTAAAAGAAACAAAATTCATGTTTTATATGAGAAAAATAATAGTTTGAAGAACTATTTACATTTTCTAGATTTCCATAAATGATCATTTCAACTCATACAAAAAAGTGTGTCTTTTCTTGTGGCTTTTGTTACCCCGTAGACAGACCAGCTGAGAAAAGAGAAGCATCAGGAAAAAAATAACCTCAAAATTGGAGAACTAACTGATGCATCATCTAGACAGACAATTGAGGTTATGTTTCGAAATAGTTACTAAACTTGAAAGAAAACAGACTGGGATGGACAAATAAAGTTATGATGGGTATAAAATTTGGTACAAATTTCCTCCAAATAATAAAATTTTTTAATGCTTTACTTCAAATCTCAGTAATTTTTTTTTTGCATCAGCTTGAAGTTTGTACAATTTCCAACTCATAGATCTATAAACATCCAGGATTTCTGAAATCAGTGTTACCAACATGGGCTCTTGAAATTTACCTTGCAAAATGGCTTTTGTTACCCCGTAGGCTTAAGTAACCCCGTTTTACGGTACATAACAATGCTGAATGATAGTATTTTCTGATACTTCATCACTTTAGTAAAAAATAAGACACTACAGAATACCTTACAGTAGGCCTACATAGCAACTGAAGTGTTTGCTATACATTTCATTTCCTACTTATTATCACTATGTAAATCTCGAAGTGGATAAGTAAATTACATTATGATTTATTTAAATAGTAAAATAGAATCTTCCTTCAATCAACAAACAACGTCACAAACAACGCTCCTTCAATCCACGTGACATACATATATAAATATATAATTTACATAATATGTTAATAATGTGGTGACATCATTTGAAGCCAGCTTTAAACGTTTCTCCTGTGGAGAAAAAATGATGAATTTAGTAGACTGCTCAGTGGATCCTAGACATTCAGATTCAAATCTATACATAACAATTGATTCCCCTTTTCATCCAGGATATTTGTGGTTTCTTAAAATTTCGATTTATTGACCGAGCGAAATGAGTTCTAAGATTCAAGTCGACGGCTTTGCATTTCTCTTTATGTTTATATGTTCCGCAATTACGGCGAAACGCAGCAATAGATTACCATGAAATTTGACAGGTATATTTCTTTTTAAATTGTGCCTCGACGTATATACAAGGTTTTTTGAAAATTTTGCATTTTAAGGTTAATACAATAGGTAAAGTCTCCTTCGAACGCCAATATTACAGTAAAAATCAGAATAGAATCATCCATAATAATTCAGCTGTTGAGTGGATTTTTAATTGCATGCAATAACGCATGCAATTAATATATCAATGTAACTTAGTAAAAAATCAGCTGTCGTGTTGACTATTCATTGCATGCAATGACGCATGCAATTAATAACGGAAAGAAAACATAGTATTTTCTCTCGACCTTTATCTGCTTTCAACTCGGTCTGACCTGTTGCCAGTAAGTTGAAGGAGATTAGATTTTGATGTTAGCATATTTTTGATACACTAACCCCAACAGCCATTAGCCGTTTTCACACCGACATCTTGCCGACACAACATACAAACAGGATTTACTCTTATGGACAGTATGAGACGAGGCTGTGTTTTATAACTGCGCGAAGTCTACTGTTCATAGAACTACTAGTCCAGGATTAAAATGTTGTTTTACCAAAATTATCAAATATTTAATAATTCGATACAATGATACATGTACAAATGTGAAGCTGACTTGCACCGAGGTAGAATCAATTTAATCTTAAATAATTTGAAATATATTTCAAGTTGTCAGGCTTCATTAATTCATTGAACACCTATTTTATCATTGTGTGTTACCAGAACCTATTAGAATTATGTAGATTGCCTTTAATGAATAAATTGAGTTCCATGTAAATGTATTATTTCCACCAAACTACAAAATAACTATTTCAATGTGACTTTTAATTGTTCAGTCAATATAAAATAATTTTGATTCTGCAGTAACTTATACATAAGTGATATCAATGTAAGAAAGAACAGATTATATACTTCTAGATGAATGTAACAATATTGGAAAGATGTTATCCAACGGTATTTGAATACACCCCTGACTGTTACTGTATGGGAGTACCACCAGTAATTTATAAGTTTTCAATTCGTCAAAAGAGTGGTTATAGATAAAATAGTGTACTCAACGGTTATAATCTTCTCCTATCTCTATTTTTTCTCCTTATTATTGTTCATCTTCTTCCTGTCGCCAAAGTGCAGTACTTTATACCTGGCAATAGAATTTTTAGAAATAGAAGCATTTGGTTAACTTTGGTTTTACGCTTCAGTGAACATAGTCTATGAGCAGGGTAGTTCTACCTGGACACCACCGATGACAAATTGACCGGGCTTTCCAGAAGTACCTAACGGGAAACATTTGCTTTGTTTCATGGAAGCAAGGCATTGTAATACTGAATGAGTATTTATAGTTCTATAAAGCAAGGCCTTTTGGTTCTAATACCCGAGACGTCAGTCTGCAGATTGTTGTTATGGAATGCAGAAAACTTCTTTCACCAACCTTAGACAATAAATGCTGTTTCAAAAGATTGAAAAGATAGCATGCCGCTTCCAAAATCTATGAATATGGTTTATGTATATATATATATATATATATATATATATATATATATATATATATATATATATATCTGTAAGTGTAGCGTAAGGGACACACTATTATTCCTCACCCACCATATAGCATATAATATATCGAACTCTGTCACTCCCACTCAACCACATCACTCTCTTACACATACCCTTTCCTTCGGGCTCACTGTCTCTCACTCTCTCTCTCTCTCTCTCACATGATAATGAATTAAAACGCAGATTTCTGTCTTTGACACTAATATCATGCTTTAGTTAGATCAATAATGTTTCAATTGCCATCTAAATCTAGGTGAACTATTTGTAACACATAAACTAATAATTAAAACCACCCTAAATAAACCTTGATTAGTCCCAACTGATATGGTTTACAGTAACTTTAAGGACATGACAATAAGACAATAATTGTGGGTTGGAAACGTAATTTTCTGGTGCTCCAACCTCGTTAGTTAATAATAAACCTACAGTTTAAGAGCCATCACTGATAAATATGTCACTTAGTATAAATACAGAAGAACAAAAATCATAAACCTTATTCCGGGACACTTTCTCATTAATTCTTAATTCTCGTATAGCCTATGTGTGTGATAAACGAAATTTGAATTTGAAATCACAACATTTTTTGAAAAACATACAGTTTTGAATTACGTTTTTATTCTACGAAAATTGAAACCCCTTTCTTAGCTGGCGTCTAGGAATAAGAAATGTATTGACCGATAAATACAAACAATTTGGATGTAGATTAGGCGAATAGGCCTTGTCTAAAGGATTCGGCTTATAGTCTGTTATACAATAAATGAGCAATTCAATTCATAACATCTTAGTAGTCATATATCTTATGAATAGTGTTATCATTCATCAAATCAGTCTTATCAAGTCATAATTATCATCATCCAGTACAATTGAATAAATTAAGTAATACATTGAAAAAAGACATAAACTATTTATAAACTCACAGCACTGAATATCATATTTTCAACAATTTGAAAATTAATTTACGGAACAATAAGCATTTTCATTCAGAATTACATTTAGTGCGTTTTTTAATTTATTCAGAGGCAAGTTTCTTCTAATATAAGATGAAGGCAGATTATTGAACATGGAGTACACTAGATAGGAATAAATTTCAAGCTCTTACTCAATCTGACATTAGGAGTTACAATACTCTAGTAGTCCAGATAACAGTAGACCTCACTGAACATCCTTTGCAATGTGGTAACGAGAATATTCAGCCATCTACTAGAAATGCTATCTACTAGGAATAAAGTCATTGTAATAATATCAGGGCTTTTATAAAATGTTTGCCAATGGCCCCACTAAGAAATCTGATCAGGCTGGTTGGAGACTTCCAATCAACCATACATTACATTACATTACATTACATTATATTACCAGGGCTACCAGACATTGTTTTGCAGTAGTCGTACTATATCATAATGGAAAAAGTAGAACTTTGATATGAAAGTAATGAACTCACTCCGCTACAAATAAAATCTATTGGTGTGCTAATCTAAATGTTGCACTACTTCAATCCTGTAAAAATGAATACCGGTATAATACTTATTCTGAATTGATGGAATCCCAAGTCCCATTGCGCTTATGATAATTTTAAATGTTACTTTATTAACTCAGTAAGTTCAGAAAGTTATTGCTCAGTTGAATCAGAGCTACGATTAAAAAGATGATTTGGGAATTATCAAGTGGCACTTTTTTTTTCACTGGGATTTTCATTTTGTAACATGTAGAGACGCTTGTAGAACAACAATCTGTTAATTTTTTATGGGAAAGATTTTATGAGGAAAATGAAGTTTTTCATTGGCATTATCATCCGTAACTCGGAACGCCATGATAAATCTTGGCATCTAAAGCTGCGTTTACACCAAAGTTATTAACGAAATGTTAATAACTTAATCCTCACAAATTATTATAGATTGAACGGCACATGAAAAACACATATGTTCATCATGTGTATGATAAGTTATGTTCAATCTAATAGAATCTATAGAATCTATTGGTGTTGACGCAGCTTTACTCTGTGACTGTCTGGAGTTAATATTATATCAATTTGAATTTACAATTCGAGACCGCAGCTCGGAAAAAGAAGAGATGATTAGCTCATAATATCGGGGACCGAGCTTCACTCAGGAGTACAAAAGCATAAATAATTTATTACGAAAGAAGGAATTATAATGAAAAACCATTTTTGCCATGTGGTTTTTAAGAAGCGGTGATGAATAGGTCAGTGGTAGGCTATTTGGCTTTTATATATTCCATTTCATATTCATATTGATTACTCTTTCAGGTTGAAGGTTATATGTATACGCATTAGATATATTGGAATAGTTATCTTGGAGTTTGTTAGAAATATATTACATTTGCATAGAACTCAATTTATTTATTTATTTAAGTTATCTTCTATCTAATTCTAATAGATTACCAACCCATCCCTATCTTATATGATAAACCTTCAATCATAATCATATACCTGCATGATTAAAAAACAGCAGACATTTAATTTACTAGAACAAATAATGGAGTGCCTTCAAGTTCAGATGTAGGCAACACGCCTAACTTCTTCCTACATTCGCTACCTTGTCTCTATGACACTGACCTTGCTTCTGTGAAACACCTTGTTCCAGTGGGAACTTGCTTCTGTGAGACTGCCATTTATAGCGCTACTACTTTGGACGGAGACCTTGTCTCTATGAAACTGCTTGTCTCTGTGGGAACTTGTTCCTGTGAGACTGCCATTTATAGAAATACTTGCTCCTGTGAAACTTGTCTCTGTGACACTAATATCGTTCAAAACCACTACTTGTCTCTGTGAGAACTTGTCTCTGTGAAACATTCCCCTTCGTCTCCACTCACCCAAAACCACACACCGAGCAATAAAATGGAACGTATATTCTCTCTCGCCTGAGTTGCACAGTGAGCATGTTTCACCCCTTCCCTCTATCCACGGCCTGTCATTCAAGTACAGCATTTCCCCTCTCACTCTCATTATCCACCTGATATCTGGCAATGCAAATCCTTCCTTCAGGTAGCCTTCATCTTCCAAATTCACACTTCTAAGCCTTTTATAAATTCTGTGGTATCTGGCTGTGTTTGCTGCACTCTTCCAAATCTTTCAACTTTCTCAGCTTCCAAAGATTATTGAGTTCATTTTTCTAGTTAGCCAAATTGTTTAGACTTAGGTCGACATCAGCATTCAGCCCTTGCGCCATATCTAGCCAGCTCTTATACCAGAATACTCTACTTTTTACAACTTCCGCTGCTAGCAGCTTTGGTAGGCGCCAATCTTGCATTGCCATCACCTTATTTATGTAATTGAAATGTAATCGGAGCGTGTATTCGTGAAGTGGTGGCTCTCCCGTTTCCAAAAATAAAATATAACTGGGCGTATTGTAGGGCAAGTTAAACAGCCGCTTAACGAAGAAACGCCATAACTTTTCTACTTGCTCGTATCTTCTGAATCCCCACACCTGAGCAGCGTATACCATGATTGCTCGTGATACACTTCTGTATAGAGCCCATTTAGCCGATAACGGAACCTTCTTATTGTTTATTAACTGTTCCCAGCCAGCATTTAAACCCGCCTTAGCACTTCTTAGTTTTTCTTCCAGATGTGGGGTCATAGTCAGCAACGGTGTTATTAATACTCCCAAGTATCTATATTCATTCACCCTCTCTATCCTATCTCCCTCAAAAAACCAATTTTCCCGACTTCCTTGTTTCCCACCTTTTTTGAAAACCATTACTTTTGATTTATTTAAGTTTACTCTCAGGTTCCACCGTTTGCAGTAAACTTCTAAACTGGAAATCATATCTTGTAGTTCTCTTCCCGATTCAGCTAGTAACACGATATCATCAGCGTACATGAGAAGTTTAATCCGAATATTACCAACTCTTGCGCCTCCTCCCAATTCTCACTCCAAATCATTTAAAAAAAGAGAGAACAAAAGCGGGCTCATCTGACAACCCTGTTTTAGGCCTACCCCTGCACCAAACTCTTCCGTCAGCCCATTCTCACTCCATACTCGTGTAGTGGTTCCGTTATTTCCGCAGTACATATTTCTAATCATCTTTATAAACTTTGATGATATCCCCATGCACGAGAGTTTGTAGAAAAGCGACCGTCTATCCACCGTGTCGAACGCGGCCGAAAAGTCGACATAGAAACAGAAGAGTTTACCTCGTTTTCTACTAATTTTCAAGTTGGCTATCGATAGTAAATTGAAAATGTTGTCTACCGTGCAATATCCCTTCCTGAAGCCAGCCTGATATTCGTTCAGTATTTTATTCGTGTGTACCCACTTTTCTAGCCTCATCAGTAAAGTTCCTGCAAAGAGTTTTGCTACGGCGTCTATAAAAGCTATTCCTCTGAAATTCATTGCTTGATTTACATCTCCTTTTTTATGTAGGGGAAAAACTATTGATCTTTGAAAAGAATCAGGTACGTTTGCCGTTCTGTAGATATTATTGAAAATTTTTGTTATTCTTATCAACAATTCATCTGTGCCGTTTTTATAAAACTCATAAGCTTAGGGAATACCATCTTGACCTGCTGCTTTTTTATTTTTCGTTTTTCGCAAGACTGATTTTAACTCTCCCAATTCGAAATCTTTGTCCAGCATATCATTTAGTACCAACGGTTCTGCGTACAAGACTGGATCGGCGCTGACTGGTGGATTCAGTAGCTCTTTAAAATGTTTCACCCAATCATCTGGGCTTATACTATTTGTTATCCGCCTGACCGGTTTTTTAAATAATCTAATCGCGCTCCAGAATCTCTTCGTATCATTGGCATTGTTCAACTCTTCATAAATATTCGCATAATACGTTTCTCGTTTAGTTTGACATAATTTTCTGTAAATCTTTTTCTCTTCGATATACATATTCTTCACAGTAGCGGTATTACATTTCCTGAATAAATTCAAGAGGCCAAACATCTTATCTCGTGCTCTTTTACAGTCGTTATCGAACCAACGCTGTTTAAAGTTAACACGACCTTGACCGTGAACGAATGATGAGCTCGCTGCCTTTTCTATGAAATTAACAATCTGATTGTTGTTATCAATATCATTGCCAGATTCTCGCATACTTTCCGTTAATCTATCCTTATAAAATCTTTCGTCATTTCTTCCCCATATAAGTTTTTTCGGCATAATCTCGCAGTTGTCCCTCTCATAGTCTATCGCAACATTTCTAAGCTGCAAACTAAGTGGCATATGATCTGAGTATGGCTCTTTTGTGACTCCAAAATCATTAACTAAATCCAACACATTTCCTGCAACCGCAACCAAATCATTAACTGCAACTCCCATACCTCCAATAAACGTTAATTCACCCAACCTATCACTTGGCGTTCTCCCATTAAGAATAACCAAATTATAATCAGCACAAAGTTCTAAAAATCTTCGCCCCCTATTGTTTAGATCTTTAGAAACTCTGTTGTATGCAAACCTCCCGTTATCATCCCTAAGTAAACTTTTATCATGGATAACCTGCTCTTCTCCAATACGTACATTCATATCGCCTATCAATATAAAATTAGACACTACATTAGAATACATAAAATCCAACAAGTTCACAAATTCATTATTCCAATCATTACAGTTCAAGTAAAGAGGCAACAGGTTAATCTCTCCCTTAGAAAGAAAATTAATATTTACAACTAAACGATTATTTATTGATTTGAAAGTAAGTGCCTTATGGTTCATTGACAATTTATTTATTCCAATCAGCATTCCCCCACTGGCCCTACCAAATTGAGACTGCCTGACTGCGCTTTGCCACCTTACTTCAAAGTTATGGAAAATATTTTCAAAATCACTAACATCTTTATCTTCAACAAAAGTCTCAGATAGGAAAATCACATCAAATTCACTCAAAAAGTTCAAAAAACCAAATTCATTTATCTTTGATTTGAGTCCACAAATATTATAATACAAAATTTCCATCACCTGCGTGTCAGTGCTGCTCTCCCCTCCACATGGTACATCTTCGCTCGATCGCTGACGGCGGGCCTCCCGCTAAGCGTTTTCTTCACCGGTCTCAAAAATATTTTTGATAATTGCCTTGAAATCGCACTTCACCAGTGCACTCAGCTCTTCGGCACCATCTTCCTTTCCGCAACGAAGTCCTTTTTCCAAAGACCACAAAAATGAACGCCCTTCAACCCACAGCTGGTCACCTTTCAGAACGCACTTGAGTTGATTGTTCGTCTTTAGTAGTTCTTTTTTCACCGCAAGTAGCTTGCCTCTTTTCCTTCTGGTTGCTAGAGAAAAGTCCTTTTGAACACTGAACCCGGTACCTTTCAACTTGTTAACATGTTTAAATATATTTTCCAAATCATGATCTGAAGGGATATGAGCGATTATTGGCGCATTGTCCTTTTTTGGGCTAAGAGTGTGAGCTCTATTCACTTGTACTTGCCTGTCACATTTCAGTACATTCGAGCAAAAGTTCATCACTTCAACACGACAGTCAGTATCACTTTGGTATTTGAGACCCCTAAATATTAAATTATTACGGCGAGAACGATCTTCATAATTGTCCAAACGGCTAGTAATTTGACCATTCACCTCCTTCAAGCGTTGAACTTCTTGTTTAAGCTGTTTATTTTCCTTTTCAAGCCCCACAACTAGTGACTTCAGTCCTGCAATGTCGTCTTTAGTTGCCAGAACACTAAATTTTTCGTCGAACAGTTTCTTCATTGTAGACTCGATAATCAACACTAGTTCATCGTTACGTGAATCACATTCTTTTTTCGCAGTTTGCTGATCCGAATCCGGTGACTCACGTTCGCGTTTTTCACCTCTCGATTGCTTTGAAATAAATTGGTCCATCGCGATTAATTAGGTATTACCAGTAATAAAAACTCGGTGAAAAATTTTTATTCAGTTCGTATAACGTTCAATATTCACTTGTTCTCGAATCTCACGCAGTAGTTCTGAGCCCTTTGCAGTCTTTCAGAAAGAGTTACTGTCATGTCCTGTATGACCACATCTCCATAATGGAAATGCGGAAATATCAAGGTCTTCACAAGCATTATTCTCTCCTGTAGGGGGATAACAGCTCCAATTATCTTCAGTGAGTGAATGCCTGCAAAGACTCTGTTGCAAGTCTTTGTCACTTATTCAGTCCAGTCTAGGTGTCTCTTAAATGTAAGTCCTAAGTTTGTAATGTTTTCACTATAATCCAGTCTATATGAGTTAATTTCGATGAAAGGTCCATGGTTAAAGTCAAGTTGTTTCAAAAGTCTTCCATTTTACCTATAACGATTGTTTTGGATTTTGATTCATAAATTTTCAATCCATGCTGTGCTGTCCAGAGTGAGACAGCAGTCAGGTACTCATTCATTAGAGTAACTGCTTCACTAAAGTTATCAGTCTTGAAATGTCTATGAATCTGTAGGTCGTCTGCATAAAGATGAAATCTGGAGTGTCTGAGTCGGTCAGTTACATCATTTACATACAAACTTAACAGTAGTGGTCCCAAAACTGAATCCTGAGGTACCCCCCTGTTGACCACCCTCCATCGAGACGTGCTGTCCAATCGAACACACTGCTGTCTGTCAAGAAGGTATGACCTCACCCATGCCACACTACTCTCAGAAAAACCATAATTTTTCAGTTTTTTTCAAAAGCAGCGGGTGATAGATACAATCGAATGCCTTGCTCAAGTCAATCAACACCATCAGTGTAGACTGTCTCCTATCCATAGCCATTCGAATGTCATCTGAGACACAGAGCAAAGCTGATGTGGTGCTGTGTCCTCCTTGGAATCCAGACTGATGTTCACTGATGATTCCTTTCCGAGTAATATTTATTTATTTATATTTATTAATAATCATTACATTACATCAATTTAGAGAATAATCCCATTTGACTAGTAACTTGTCAGTACTAATACTGATCCTAATACTATAATACATACAATCAAAATAATAAAAATAATATATAGCAACTCATTTGCTTATGACACATAGTAGAAGGAATTTCTTCTCTGTGGCTTACGAGCAAGCCTCTCCTGACCCTTAGACAAGACAGACAGTACGCCGACCGGCCGATAACCAGAAGGAGAAGTGGGATCAGGAACTTTGTTGAATGGTATGTTCATGGAAAATTTGAATGCAGATGGGAAGCTGGGGGTCAATGGTAAAGGAACAGTGTCAGTCGTACCCAAAGCCTGGCAGTTCCTAGTGGTAATTGAGACAATTATTATCTAATGTAGTTTAGTGATAATAATTATTACTGTCGTCAGTCATGACAGTTGTATCAAGATACGAGGTACAGGACGGTGAAACGGATACGCGAACCGTTCGTGGAAGTATGATAATGATGAGAGATGAATGATCCTCCTACAGTACATCAAAACCATTCGCTTTTCTTCTTATGAATAAAAAGTACGAGTTAACTATTATTAGTGAAAATGATCGCTCAATGTAGGTTGGCCTTGTAAGGGTCTTATTTACACTATTCATGACCTATCTCTTGCTCTTTCCTATCTGTGAATAAACTCAGAACACTACATGTGAAATTACTGCGACAAACTTCAAACGTTGAATGTAGACCTATTAAAATTGGAAACACACTTACTAATCTCTTTACAATTAGCAGTCGTCACTTAGTTTGATAGAGTTATACTAACATGGACTTAATTGAGCTAATTCAACAATTAAATTTCAAGTATCTTGCTTCATTTTGTGTGTGATTATCAATTTATTAAAAATAGAGGAAGAAATCAATTGAGTTGTTGGATATAGAATAAATAGATTCATCTCCACCCTTTATTTAAATTCGCATTAGACTCTCTCAAACAGAATTGGTACCAAAGTACTTACTTGCTTTAATGTACTACTTTTGTTTGAAGGGAATAAATTGACTACCTACTAAGAACTGTAGACTTTACTACTTTACTCCCTAGTGACAATAGCTCCATTCAATAGGATGGTGTGATACATCCCAGTATGTCTTAGAGTGTTGAAGAGTGCTTCATAAAATTGCACATGAGAAATACAAGAGCATGTTTTCATCCGCCTCTTTTCATTAGAAATTTGAGGGGGTAAGGTTTTCCTATACTATGGTACTTGGAAACGGATTGTGGGAGCGTGTGATGTGGAAACCAGAAACCACGTTGGCGTGAAGGCAAAATTAATTCTTTCAGGCTTTCAAGTGTCAGTAAGTAATCGAAAGTAAAGTTTAGCGAATCAATATTGCTGGGAGAAAATTAGAGAGCGAATTAAATATCAGAGAGCCAAGCTACTAGAGTCCCAAAGTTGAGAGTCGTAATTCATCGTCTGTCCAATATTTTATTCAATTTGGGCTCAACTGTTCCTCTTTGTATTCTAACGTGCTCCCACGTTCCCTCTCACTCTTCTACATCTTTCTTCATAATTTGAACACTTAAATGATCCTTCTTTTTGGTTTCCTATCTGATACTTTATCTCATTCTCTTCCTCAACCCTGAAACAGTAGTTTGCCGCCCTCACCATCTATATAATATGTGTGTGTGTGTATAAATAAAAATAGAAATCCAAGTACCCTTTTTAAAATTGTTTACTCACAACTTGTTTCGGCTATATTATGCCATTATCAAGTATTATCATGTAGCCAAAACATGTGAGTGAGCAATTTTGAAAAGGGTACTTGGATTTCTATTTTTATTTATGCACAAACATATTGTGACGTTTTTAACAGGGTTGGTTTGGGATTTATTTGAGTGAAACTACAAACGGAAATTATACTGGAATTTATTGAAATAATCTAAACTAATACTCTATGGCACAGACTAAATGAATATCTACAGAGACAGAAAACAATAATAATTGTTTGATTATAAGACTCACTACGATATTAAAATTACTACAGTACAATCAAAAGTCCATCGATTCACACTGAAAATAAACTAACACTCTAGCAGAACAAGTTTCTGATTTCTTCAACTCTTAAAAGATTAACAAACACTGACAGAATTAACTGACACCAACACTTCCTTTTCTGAACACAGAGTCCACTTCGTCAAAAACACTACACTTTTACCGTTCGTTCACACACCGCTTGTCTTCATTCACCATAAACTCAATACTCACTCACATGTCCAAGTTGTCCCTCTTTAATACTGGCTGCGAACTTTCTAGATCATTCCAGAGACGTTCCCTTGTTTACCACCTGTCAATCAAGCTCCATAGAATGTTCTCGAATTCTCCAGAAGTCTCAAACCTTCCACTGGTGAATAGGTGTGAGTGAGATGGAGTGAGAGGAACAGAGAGGGAGAGTGGCTGGCCGCATTCAGCTGGAGACAATGTGACTCCTGCCCTTTGTTCTATCTTCTCGAACTTTTCGCTCATACCCCCTGCCCTGCACCTTCCTGTCCCTAAGCCTATTTGTCACAATATTATTATACAGAGTGGTTCATATGTATGGGAACACCTCAATTAGTTGAAGACTGTTGTAGATATAATACTGTAACTTTCAGGATAAGTTATTGGTCAAATTCTTTGGCCTTTAAAATTATGAACCACACAATGGGTGTTTACATTCAAAATATTCGAGTTACAACCCTCAAGTCATTCCCTTATGAGGGGTTGAGATTCAGTTGTACGTCAAAAGGTAGAGTATTTGACCAATAACTTATCCTGAAAGTGACAGTATTATATCTACAATAGTCTCCAACTAATTGAAGGGTTTCCATACATATGACTCACTCTGTATAGATGGTGAGGGCGGCGAATTACCGTTTCAGGGTTGAAGAAGAGAATGAGATGAAAGTATCAGATGTGAGTATCACATGTTTTGAAAAGGGTACTTGGATTTCTATTTATATTTATATTTAAGAGTTTCCCTAATGGAAAAAAGACAATTTAATATGTGTGTATTTTTACCTTATTATCATAGTTTCCATTATCGAAACATCTAGCTGATAAGTCATCGGATATAGTTATAATTGATTTCACATTCTATAGAAGGGAAGTTGATAGAAACTACTCGAACTGAAAACGATAAGGCACAAATTGGCATCTTCCATTCTCAGGAAATGGGATTGGTAGATGAAGGTGGAGGGTGGCATAATTCCCCAATTAATGTGAAGACATTGGTGGTAGTAGTTTATTAATGTGCCACAGCAGTGTAAGCAGATTTGAATAATGACTGGTGTTGTAAGGGAATCCCATGCACGGTATCAATTATAAATATGGCATATGAGAGCGACACAGCAAGGGACTACAATATTAATTTATCATATAAACGATGAAGGGATATTAAAATATGCATTACCTATTAATTATATTCATAGAATTGCGTGCAACAGAAAACCATTTTCGTCTTTTCTGATGAGTATAAAGTACGAGTCTACTATTATTATTGTTTCAGAATTTTATGTTCAGTGTTATTATTGGTTCGTAATCAAAATGTATCCTGACTGCATTGATGTTCCATTGATGTTGAACACCACTCTTTGGAAACTTTTTACTGGTGACATCTTTCAGATTTTTCATCAAGTTACCAAAAGGAAAGAATTGCAGGAAGAAACTTTTTCCAATAATTTTTATTTTCTGAGATACGAGCGCCTAAGGTTGAAATATTTGGGGTGATCCATTTCAGAATTGGTAGCAATTGAATATAAGGAATTTCAAGAATACACATCTTTCAAGGTATTGCTTATAAAATGGGTATGCCGGCCGGATTGGTCAAAGGTAAGGAGCGTTACAAACTTCGGTCTGCTTGCACCGCCTGGTTCGTGGGTTTGAATCCCGCAGGTTTGTTTGATCATCTAATCAATTCACCAATGCCCTTTCCATTACCCAAGCACAAGCACGAACCTGATGTATGTATCCGTAGTAAAAAAATCTGGTTTGGCACACTCACACTACTTTCCTTGCCATGATAGTACTCTTATATGTATACATACCTCACTTGTACGTAGGCTATTGCTCGTGCTTTGCAACTTCGGAATTCCTTTGTTATATTTCTAATTTTATCCAATAAAAGTACTGTATTTACATTCTATATGTTACTATTACAATGAATTGTTATTAGTTTCAGGTCTTAAATTAGCGTATTTCATTCACCGTATTATCATTTTCAGCCCTCGTATCAGTGGGTAGTAGGTTGGATAACCATTTAAAAGAGTTTCAAACCTTTAGACCTTATCTCTATCATTGCTTCGAAGAGCTGTCTTGACTTGTGACTAGTTGAGCGTGATCTTCAATGCACGTGTATTGAAATCTCATTGTATTTGGATTTTTCCAGCATTCTCTGTCAACTAATGATTTATTCGTACCTGATAGTGTATTGACTATTTGACGGGAACTAGCTAACTCAAATAGACTATAAAGGTGTGGTGGAAACGAAATAAATTCTTTGAGAATGGAAATTGGAGAGTTGAAATAAGTCTGCTTTTATCGAAAAAGGAAGTAAAAGACAAGGATACAATTATTATCGAGCTATTGCAAACTGACTGTGAGAGACTTTCTTTCACTAATCATTTGAATGTTTTGAATACCGGTAGACTACATAGTTTGCTGTACCCAGGTACAATGCTAAACCAAAAAATGTGACTTCAACCTGACGATACCGACTGTGAACAGATTTTCCATATTCGAGAGTAGTGATTCTCATGACATACAACCTGCCAGGGAAGGTGTTCAAACGCAAACTAGTATTCACCAGCACCAAACAAATTCAACAACTGATGCAGTAGACGAATAGCAAAGTAATAATTCATGTACTTTTTGTTTACATACTGACAGCCAAGGCAGAGATATTTACAGGAGTTTCAAGGGCGATAACTATAACTTCACAGCTGTGATTAAACTGGAGGCTCGCTTATTCGGGGATACTGTGGAGGAGTCTGGTCTACTGAACAACAACCATGTCAATGTCTGTTTGGCTTGCTCAAATGACATAGCCTACAATGAGAGGGAAGAGATGCATTTTGCTCTAAGAAATAAACTGAGTGATCTGCAAAACTGGAGGGCTAGCCAAGTGATAGTGCTCTCTGTGCATTACAGGCAGGATCTCCCAAGACGGTCTGTAACAAGGTAATTCAGTAGGCAAATGTAGAAAAATCAAACTTGTGCAAACATTTTAGGAATGTCACTTTCGGGGTGACAAATATACGTCAGTGACAGGGTCATGGATGTGGTGAGTGAGTTAGCCAATAAGAAAGAACATCATCGGACTCAATACCCCTCGAATATCACACAAACTCACACTAACTATTGGGGTGGATTATTTCTATTGAATCGGTTGTACTCGGAATCAGAAACATTGTTTAGTGCAGAACAGGAACAAGCAACGGGTCCGTTACATCTAGAATCCAATTTTGAACTCTGATATTGGATTTTTATTCATTCAATGGTTGGGTAAAAAATCTATATTATTGAAAAATTTGTGCCGGACTTTAACATAGATTCAGGGGCCACTATCTCATTCTTATGTTTGACAGAACATTGAATTTGTAAGCATGAACTGGGTTCCAAAAAAAAAAATTAAGAAAATTGGGTTGCCAAATGGTGTAAAATTGCAACTTTCACAAATTTTCAATTCAAACTTAGAATTAAATATAGAATATCATCCCTGATATCCCAGCAGTACTGAGAAAGTTTCAGGGTTGAATGATTTAAACGAGATCCAATTCTTTTGATGAAAATGAAAGCATCGTGAAAATGTATTTATAATATAAATATCACTTCTCTCAGAATTATGGGATTTCGTAATGAGTAAGAATTTTATATCAATATAACGGGGAGAATATATTCTTACTATTGGTGTCTGAATAATTTTCATCCAACCTAGCTATTTTTTTTATTAATGATTATGTTCATCAATGTCAAGACATTTCGAGCAGAAAACAAAAGAAAAGTGGGTGGTGAAGCGAGAAATATTTTGAGAAATATTTGAAATTATCTTTCGATTTGTCGAAAGTATTCGGAAGATCGTATTTTGCTCTCTAAACAAGGAGAGCGGCTACATAGCAGAGTATTTGAACAAGTAGTTCGCATGCGCAGTAACCATCTTTGAACATGAAACTGACCCAGGATCAACGAAAAGTGTGAACGAATCGGGGGCGCGACAATCAAGACCGACGACATTCGAGGCCTGCGACAGTAGAGGACTGTTTTCCAGTCCTCTACGGTCGTAGGCCTCGACTGTCGGGAGTGTACGAAAATTGAAGAGTCCTCTACTGTCGCCTAACGCAGGCGACATTTGAGGCCTCTTTTTCAGGAGTCCTCTACCGTCGCTGGCCTCGAATGTCACAGGTCTCGACTGTCGGGCCTGTACAAAAATTATAGAGTCGCTTGCAGTAGATGACAGTTGAGGACACATCCTACTGCGATACCAGACTGAACCTGTACCAATGGGTCAATCATTATCTAGTGTATAATAGATGTTATGAAATACATTTTGTAATGATTATAACATCTGATTTGTTGAAAACCAAATAATGGAAACTCCCTTCATAAAAAAGCATATGAACTTTGAAGGATCGTAGGGCTTATCTTTAAAGAATTTCAGAACAAAATTAGGCCTATGACACTTGTCGGTATACAGGCCATCTTTGTGAAGAATTACAACTTAATCAGTCAAGTATTTCAAGCGTGATGAGCTCACAGACAGAAAGACAGACACCATCTTGTCTTATAGATAGATAGAAGACAGATAAATATTTATATTTGTCAATGAAGGAGGCATAATGCAGTAGTAATGGATTCCCATTACTTAAAAATATGTTTAGTGACCATCATCCAAGTACTGGAATGTATATCATATCAAACATACTACCGGGTGAACTGAATGCTCTTTACAATTTTATAAGACTCGACCACCTTTGTTGACGTAACCACAGATAAACTAAGTCCTATACAGATTGGCAATGGGCGTGCGCGTAGCCCATCTTCCTGCGACATTCACTTTGGAGCGCTACAATCACTGAGCAAATATCACAGATCAACTATTACCTATAAATATACTTCAACAGTGAGCACTTTAACAGTGTTGCCAGATTGGGCGTGAGTTGGTGTGAGCGAGTAGGAATGAAGTGTGAAACAGAGAGCGACTCGTTTGACAAGATTCTCTGTCAATGACTGAACACAGCATGTTGTGAGAAGGTGTGAGTGAGTGGGAATTAATTGTGCGACAGAGAGGCCCAAGATGATAAAACTTGGCTCACTAATGATGATTACTATAATTGCCATTTGTTCAGAGTTCTTTACATGAACAATCATGATCTGATCTAGGCAATGCGGTCTTACTAGAATTGATTTGACTTTAATATAATTATCATACATAAATATTATAATATTATAATGTTTAATTAATTAATAATGACTGTACACTATAGATTTAGAGAAAGCAGCGAGACTTTGAATCTCAACATTAATTAACAGTGTTTTCAATGTGATCTCCAACTTTTTGAATGAATAAACCAGTGATCATCAAACAAGTAATCTATTTGAAATAAAATGCAAAGCTGCTCTCAAATTATAGATGCAACTGTTTTACCTCATAATTCTATTAAGTTGAATAAATCATGAAAAGAGTGGTCGAAATGAGAGACAATTCATTCGAACATCATAAATGATAAACACTTAATTCTAAACACTTTAGTGATAAAACCAATCTGACATTTCTTACAATAATTGAATAGCAAGTGATATAAAAATGTATCTTTAATTTTCCAATGATTTCGAATATTTTCGTTGTTTCCAACATCAATATTCTTATTCAGCTTGTTGTAACAAAGAGATTGAGACCATTTGCAAGTCTCTATCTTGAAGTAGTCATGAAAAATCGATTTTATAGTTCTAGCTTGTTACCTCATGCATATATGAAAAAACGCACCAGATATCATGTAGGGTTTTGGAGGTTGTAACTAAAAAATATGTGTTTATAGGAAAATTTTATGAAACAAAAATTGTAGAGTAAGATTTTAAAAATATTTTCGTCTAAAAAAACGGTTGAATTTCTTGAACGGTTATTGAAATAAAAGCGATATAGTAAAACCCTGAAAATTTTGGCGGCCATCTTGTTTTCGAGGTGTTTGCTTGTGATTTTGACTTATCATCATCACGATCCTCATAATGTAGACCTAATGAAGAAATTGAGGCATCTTCCACGGCTGTTACCCAAAAATGACCACGGAGTGGTATTCATGACATTTGCTCCCGGACTATCATTTGTATCATTAAATGTGAATAACTTTGATACTGTTGGATATTTATATGGTGCTTGCAATTCATATTGTAGTATTGATTGTTTGAATGCATAAGAGAAGTGTAGAACCAATTTCTGCATACAACCTCAATTTTCTGTTAATTTTCCAGTTTTCAGCTATTTCTACCAAAACCAGTCATTGGGCAGAAAAATTCGCCCTCACCTTTTTTGTAGATGATTGAATTCTTAATAAAATGCAATAATTTGGAATTCTTTATCTTCAATGAATACTAGGTTACAATTTTTTTTAAATGAGTAAAATTTTAATAAAAGTCAATTTTGACGAATTTCAGTATTTAGTCAACTAATATCTTCCGATTGTCAGAATTTGAATGTATAATTCAAAATCCTGCGCTGTATTACATAGAATTCCAGGTACACCTGATAAGAATGCTCCATGTATTTTGAAAAAATTATGTATCATGAGTCAAATTCGTTTAAGAAATGAAAATTTATTGTTGAGTATACTCCAACCCATATTTCCAAACATAAGAAAATGGTCCATTTTTATAGTGCCTATTCAAAGCTGCGTATCTTGTGGAATGCTTCCAATAAAATTTCTAAATCTTGAAAAGATGTAAAAAAGTTTCTCCTCTTCTCACTCCAATGAACAATTCTTTGGTTTCAATACCATTCGAAAGTTACAGCCAATTAAAAAAAAGCAATTTTAGTTATTCATTTTTTCGTGATTTTACTGTTAATCAAGAGTCTCTCAAACGAGTCTGATACAATATAATAGAAACGTCTGAGAAGAAGTGGAAGAAGAAGAAGAAGAAGAAGAAGAAGAAGAAGAAGAAGAAGAAGAAGAAAAAGAAAAAGAAGAATAAGAATAAGAAGAAAAATGAAAAGAATAAGAAGAAAGAAAAAAAGAAGTAGATGAAGAAAAAGAAAATGAAGAAGACGGAAAAGAAGTAGAAGAATAAAGAGGAGAAGAGAAAGAAAAAGATTTTTATGTAGATTCGAGATTGAAAAGGTAATGATGTATTTATTATGATGATTTTATGTATTTCATGTATTATTATTTGTGGATACAATTATTACAAATCGTATAAATATGATAGGTAATGAACAACAGGCTTTTAATCTATTTGATGTTCGAAAAATCAATATAGAGTCAACATCTTGAAATATGAAATCTTGACAAGTTATATTCATAAAAATGATGATCCAAAATGAAACGAAACTTTAAAAGTAGGGATGTCACAATAATTCAATTGAAAATAAATGATAAAAAAGTTTTAACATCATCTTACCTGCTCATGTGATCCAAGCATCGCTGTTTTCTTTGGGAAATCTGTGCATTTTGATTCCTCTATTCTTGAATCGGCTTTTGGTACAGTTTTTATATGAACAACGAGTATTTGGCATGATAAATAACTATGAATTATTCACAATCTAACTATATTATATTAAAAACTTAATATTAAATTTAAAAGTTAATCATTTAAAAAATGTTGAACCTTCATTTTAGTTTCAATCACTGATACATCAAACAATCAATTCAATCTTTATACAGATACCTCATTCACTCACGAAACCTTTCCACTTTGAAGAACGACTGAGAAATGCTCTCACAGAATTCTTTTCCGTTTTTGAAAGTCACGTTTGCAGGCAGATTTTGGCCGAGGGTGGAAATTATGAATAGAAATACTTCACGGTCATTTCCATTCTCTGTGTTGATTCACCCTCCTCTGGCCAAAAACAAAATAATGGACTGGGAGTGTCTTGAAACGTGTGTAGCTAGTTTTACTAGAGGGAATTATAAAGTTGGTTTCATTTTAATTCTCAGCTAGTTTTACTAGGGGGAATTATAAAGTTGGTACCTCCATGAAGATCCAAGAAATTAGAATTATAGATTTGATGAAAAATGTACAATCCTCTGCCATTATTATGTGGTTAAGTGGTAGAGTGGACATTAATGTCCTAATTTCGTCACGTAATCAAATAAAAAAGATATTCTATTACTATCCACATAACAAAACAAGATTTGCAAAAATAATAAATTGCAAATTTTATAAAGAGACAGCACTAAAATATAATTAATTCCATGCTACTTTGCAGCTTACACAGAAGTTACAATTTAATATAATTCTTGACTGTAAATTGAGAATAGAACAGGATAAAGGATTGATTACAAAGATTAACTGGATGTGATTAGACACCTAATAATAGTATATTATAATTATGGTCGCACTACAATATGTGGCCTTCTTTCCACCAAACTTTGTAATCAATACATTTTACATAACCATGTACAACTCATTAAAATTAACAATTTCTCAGTTTGAGAAATACTAAGGCTTATTACGGCTTGATTACAAGCTTAAGCTTATTACATTTGATTATTTCAGCTTATTACAAGCTGATTACATACTTAAGCTTATTACATTTGATGAATAAAGTATTTCATATAACTACACTTGGACAGTTGCCAAGCACAATAAATTATATATTATTATGAATAGGGAGCAAGAAGAACCAAACTTTTAAAGACTGTGATGAGTCAATACGGCAACACTGTAAATCATATATCTATGTATCGAGCGCATATATTCATCAGTTGGTTGTGGAAACGATTCAAGCGACTCTGGTTGCAAACGGTGGAACTATGCCATTGCCAGGGACTGACGTAACTTAATATTGGAGGGTGGAAAGATGCGGGTCTTTTTATTTTACATGCTGAACTTAATAGAAATAAAAGTTAATTTATTGACTTAAAACATTTTCCAATGCATAGTCAATGTCAAAACAATTTAAAAGTTACAAAATTAATAAGCTTCAGAGAATAGAAAAAGGTTACATAGTACGATGATTAGAGTAATAACCTTCTTATATTATAATCTAGGAAGTTGATTTGAAAAATCGGCAACTTTATATAAACATTCTTCCTTAAAAATATTTTTACTGTAGATGACATTCAGTTGACGAATATTAGCTATTCCCAGAACGAGCTAGTGCACGGCAAACCACGCATGTGTGTAGATGTGTGCTCGTTAATCAGCAAATATCAAGACGAATAGTTCGCCGAACGCCGAACATTCGCTGCTTGCTGAATGACGCATGTCTGGAGCCGGCTTAAGATAATTCCTGTGCCTAGTATTTATAACTCGCACTTTGAACTCTGCAGGGGGCTTCGCCCGCGGCATCCCTGAAAATGCTTTCCTGGTTTATAATTTATTTTTGATTGAATTTATTTTTTGAAATTTGGGAGTGTAGACTCTTTTTCTTGTGAGAGGCTACTTCTCTTTTCTTCATCACTAAAAAGCAGTGCTCAATGACTCAGACTCACAACCTATCTCCAGAAAATATTATTTGTGCAACTTCTTACTTGGGTTGACATTACTCTTTCAATAATTGTTTGTGGACAGATACACGTTGAAAGTAAACCAGTAAACGTATGTTTGTTCTACCTGTAAACTTGAAATTTCATTTTTAAACTATGACAACTTTAATGTACTATTCTATAAATTAAAAATCTATGGTGATCTTACCGTACAAGCAGGTAAATAATAAATATAAGAAGCAGGTAAAGTTATAAAGTCTCCTTCCCAAATTGTCAGCCCCATCACCATTTATCACTATTATTTTTTTGAAAAATCTTAATTTTTAGTAGAAAATTAAAGATTGATGGTATGGATGGGGATGAAGCTCTGCCAGCCACTAATAGTCGGCGCCTATGATCATTGTAATTTCTCGCTATTTACTACATCTGTATCAGCAATAAAAATGAATTGTATACTGCACTCCGAGACGATACGATCTACAATGTAAATACATGCGCGTGTGAGAGTCGGATTCTCGGAAGGCTTAATGCTGACTCGTTCTAGCTTAAATCTCTTTGTTCTCATTCACCACTTTATACTTGAGAAAGTAAAATTTAAAAGAATTTCATATAGCTGAACTTTTAAAATTCTTATTATTTTTCTCGCTCACCTGAGTGAATGAAATACGTATATTGGTAGATGTAGAATGAATATTGAAGAAAATGTTTTGATGATTAAGCAATTTTTTGAATATAATTATTATTCATGATGTCTTTAAAACGTGTAACGTTAATGATCTACTTTGTTTTTTCTCCATGTTCAGTATGGTTTATGTTTAGAAAATGGAAAAGAATGGAACATATTCATGGAGACGGAGAAAGGAATCAGAGGAAAAGGGATTGGGACAAATAGTAAATAAATACATTGAAAAAGTGAATTGAATGGGGGATAGAAACATTGATGAAAGGTAGTGAAACATACTAAGCCTGGTATACATAAAAGAGGTAATGTAACAAAGCATGAAAATAATACAGAAGAATACCTAGCTAGCTTGTACGGGAGGAGAAAAAAAGGTGGAAGAGGAGAACAAGAGAAGAAGGCAGGAAACAGAAGAAGAGACATGAGGAGGAAAGGAGATGTCACCGAAAACCTGAAGGGAAGAAAAGCATGAAAGGAGGAAACAAGAATCAAAAGAATCAGACTTCTCTGAACAGAAATTGTGAGGATTATGTAATAGGATACAACATAATAAGTTCAGATAAACACTCTCAATTTGTAATCTTCCAAATGTACTAACAATAAGAAAATTTGAATTGATAATTAATCTGTCTTATTCAGTAATTAATGGAGTGAATAAGAGTGTAATCTAATAGCCCGAATATAATAGCCCGCCGACTTGCTTTCACGGTCGACGAATCATGTGCCTTGGCGCAAAAGCTTGGCCAATTGCGAATAGTGCCAGGAATGCTAGTCGAAGTGGGAAATTTGAATCGATCAATCAGCGCGCCAGTTTTTGAGCTGTAGATCGTGAAATTACCTACGAAGTTTTTCCAAGAAAATCTCACTACACTATCGATAAAATGAAATATTGAATGATTTAGCTAAAAACTGACAAACATATATCATTTCTCTTCTGAACATTCAGTAATCAATCAAAATCTTTTCAGATACCACAATCTTTCCTAGACACCGATTGGGTTTTGATATTTTTAGACAATTGTTTCTTTTTTTGTCAACTTTATTATATTCCAGTATTTTCAAGCTTGTTAAGAATTTCTGGAACAATTCTCTACTCTATAAATTTGATCTTGTCGGTGATTTTTTTTCATAAGACACGTAATTAAATTATAATTCAATACCGGCAATAATTATAACTGCAGAAAATGTTTTCAATGCGAGAGGTTTTAATAGAAGCAGCGAATAAAACAATCTCTCTCTCTCACTCTCTCTCTCACACGTTTCACTCTCTCTCTCTCACACGAGTTTTCCCTTTATAATAGCCAATTTGATGGATCATTGATTTGAAACAGAGCCACCATTCTGTATTATTATTATTGTTAATAATAGTATTATTATTCTTATTCAAAGAAATACAACAATGGAATTCGAAATAGATATAGTCAACTCTTCATCTACCTTTTTTTCACACATCTCTTACAACTTCCCTTCACCACCAACTTTCTTATGTAACTTATTCTAACTATCTATCTATTTCATTTTAACTATCCTCCAACTTATAGAAAATACTGACAAATTTTAGTGAATCACACTCCTCTTCCTTATTCCATCTCTTTCTTTTTTTCTTCTGTTTTTTCCTTTCTTTTTCATCCTCTAATTCTATTTTCTCTTAACTTTTTCATTGAACTTCTTCATTATATATTTTCCTTTTCTCAACTGCACTTTCACTTTCATCTTTCCAGTGGAGTGTTAGTGGAAATTATATCCATGATAACCTTTTCCAACGATCATGAACGGTTTAAACTTGACCGATTTAAGTAGATATAGAAAAATATTGTATTATCGAATTTATTGTATTATCGCATTTCATCTTCAGACCGCTTATTCATTTTTCAAATTGTACTGTAAAGAATCAATTGAAGTTAGCTGTATCGTTGATATTATGAATAATTATGAACCAACGATGATGATGCTACAAAAATGATTACGCGACAGCTGCAACCCTAAACTAGACCAATGGTCGCCAAACTTATGAGCCTGTGAGCTACAATAGCATTTATAAATTTTCAAGTGAGCTACCAAGAAATATTAGACTGAAGAAAATACGGTACGCCAAATGAAATTTTTTCACTTTTATTGCCTATAAAGATACATTTCTAGTAATATTGTAATCTACTTATATCATAGCAAAAAGTATAACAAAAGTTAAAATGTACATTTCAATGAGAGCAGTGGAACTCTTTTTGGTCATAAAGTATTTTCTTGATGTTTGGAGTGTATACGTTGTAGCCGCCATTCTGATGCAGTTGTGATCGATTTTTTATGAATTTTCATACTTGAAAAAAATGCTTCACAGAAGTAGGTAGAGCTGAACATAGCATTCAACCTGAATGCAACTTGAATAATATTTGAAAACTTTTCTTTGGAGACTTGAGGCCAAATATTGATTGCTAACCCAAGCATTTCTGTGAGCTACCAAAAACTACCCCACGAGCTACCGGTAGCTCGCGATCGACTGTTTGGCGACCACTGCTCTAGACTAACAATGAGAAAGAAGGAAATGTTCAACACTATTCATTCATTTATTTTGTATAGGTCAACTAAGGACCACAGTAATTCACCATTAACCATTATCATAAACGCCTACATTACTATTATTATTTACGTTGGTCTCCCACTTTCGCCTCCAATACTCTTTCATCCTCGCACTCTGAGCGATTCGTCTTTCTAACGACCAAGTTTCAATTCTGGGTTCTTCTGGGAAAACATCAACTGATTCCGTAGCCCTGCTCTAATTAGTAAATATGCTACTGTTATATTTAATTTTTGCATGTCCTTCTTAGACTCTAAAACCCAGTTCAATTAGGATCTCCCACTTATTTTCTTGGGGCTCATGGAAGCTATTTACAGTTCCACCATGTGACAAATTAAAGAAAATGAGAATATTATTTTCCAAGAAATTTCTTTCTTTTTTGGGTCATTGTAAACTGATGGTTCAGAATAGCATTGTTCCTGACTTGTTATTTCTACCTTGAGAAGTGTCACCGAAACCCTTCTATTGTCTACCTTTACTGCTCCTACATATCTCGTTTATTGTTAGATGTCTCGGGAATTCCCCAGGTTAGTTAGGCACATTTTCGATGTCTGAGTTGATGTACAGTGCAAACACATGTCTACTCTATCTGGATCATGAAATTCAATTTCAAACAATGATGAATATGAATTCTCATCTGAATTGATAAGAACATTAATAAACCCATTCTAAAAAACAAATTTTACATTCCCTATAATCGCAATGACGGTTAAACGCTTTTAGACTATTGAAATTGAAATTCATGATCCAGATAGAGTAGACATGTATTTTCACTGTACATCAACTCAGACATTGAAAATGTGCCTAACTAACAGGATCAAGGATTTATATATTATCTGAGCTAATATCACAACGACTCAGGTAACGTTTCTCTTCTCGAAATATGAGCAGACATGGTGAACTTGAAGACTGCACAATACCAGTACAAATGAATTTATTCTGCTAACTGACAACATCAATCTAATCATTATAGACTCAAAGAACTGGGAAGAACTGAGATGTGTTTTGATGGTTAAGTGCAGTTGAATCTATCCAAAAATACTATCAATACTGTTCCAACCTATTCCGCTTCATTAATTCCATACACTTATAATCATTAACTCTTAACTCTTATAATCATTATCATGCATCATCTTCATTGTTGATTGTTTATCATGCATTGTTTATTATGCATCATCTCCATCTTCATAGAATTCGTAGAATTCTTCATAGAATCTCTTTTGGTATCATAGAATTCGAAACAGAGTTTGTGGTAACTATATAATCACAATCAAGTAGTTGGTCTTGACGCGGAGTTGATTTCTAACCATGGTAAGTTGGAACATTTTTCAAAACGTAGATTTGAATACCGAAATCAATCTAAAAATTTACAAGCATTTGATCTAATTCCTTGTTATGATAACTTGTCAAATCCTTGCAGTGGATAATTATTGAAAATTGATGATCAAAAACTTGAAAGTATTAATGGTTATGTCAGTTTAAAATCTGTACCCTACAATCATCTGCACATTGGAAATGGTGAAAAGAGGAAGGAAGAGGGTGATGATGGAATAGTGGAGAGGAAAATGGAATTGAATCAAATTTTGAGATTAAGGGAAAATTGGAGAACGGAATGAGAATGTAAAAAAAATAAGTAGAGATGAGAAAGATGTGGAAATGGAAGAAAGTCAAGGTATGAATTTAGAAAGAAATGAAAAAGAAATATTGGCTAGTATTGGAAAAAAGTGAAATTGATAAGAATAATTATGAAGAATATGTATGAGTTGATGCATACTCAACAAAGAGAAGAAAATTAATGAAAAAGTAATTCAAAGTACCCCAACAGCCAAAGAAAGTCAGTCTTATGAAGCAGTATTGCATGTAATGCAGTGTTATGTTTTGGTCACATTCGTTTCATCTTGTGTGTTTTGTTTATGTTTGTTTTACTCTCCATGTTTGGTTTATATTGGTAATCCTTTTCATATTCATTTATTTTATGGCTTGAAGGCAAGCCAATTTGACAGAATGGCCGAGTGTAGGATATGAGATTGTAGCGATGGTAATTATATTTTGACGTATGATGTTATCATGTGATTAATTCCATAAGCAGCATCGTTAATGAAATAAATAAACAATTTAGTTTTTACGAGAAAAGCTCAATGCATAGATCAAGAAAATGTAAAATGTGAATGGGTGAAATTAAAAAAAGTTATTGATTTACAGGATATTGATTAGTAGAATAATATCCTACATCTGTAATGTACTGAGAATTTGACATCCAAGTATCAAAAAGGTATTTACGAGTTTGAAAATTTCGTTTTTATTGGAGAAGCAACTAAGGTATATTTATAGTTGTAAAGTTGCAATACTTATTTATAATATGGAAGGAATAATGGGATATAATATATTATTTAATTGCTGGTAAATCCATACTAATTAAATGATAATTCTTTTGGTGCTGTCTGTCTTTCTGGAGAGCCTAGCGCAGGCGACAGTTGAGGCCTCTTTTTCAGGAGTCCTGTATGGTCGCAGGTCTCGACTGTCGGGGCTGTACAAAAATTAGAGGCCTCGACTGTCGCCTAACGCAGGCGACATTTGAGGCCTCTTTTTCAGGAGTCCTCTACCGTCGCTGGCCTCGAATGTCGCAGGTCTCTACCGTCGCTGGTCTCGACTGTCGCAGGACTCTTCTGTCGTTTGCCTCGTTTGACATCGACCCAACGAATCACAAACCGATCCACGCGTGGATGTTTACTTAGTGGATTGTACTGGGCTGGATGCTGTTTGCAGTGCAGCTTTGCTAAAAAAGCTTTAAATAACTTCCTACGGCGTTGGTTTGTGTGGCGTTAATTAGCGTGGGTGTACTTTGCGGCGGGCCTTAAACATAAGTATAGTATGCTCACACTCATGAGTTCAACCTTGAGGCCAAGATTGTAGCCACAGCTGTCATCGTAAACCAATTAATAGTTTGTATTTATCATTCTCCAGGCTATGATGTATGTTTATTTTTGAGTGCTCTTGAGAGTCTTCTCTCTTTCTTGTCCAAGTGGGAAGAATAAAATGAAATAGTAGCTGGAGGTGATGTTAATGCGGACTTCGATGTTACAACATCGAAACCTACTGCTTTGGAGTTCCTTAGCCTTTTTCGCCAATATAACTGTTAATGATAATGGTTTTGTAAATTGTCACTTTATAGAATAAACTGTAGAGATCTTTCCTGTTTCTATCTTGTTTTTCCCAATCAATCTTTGATCATAATTAAATGTAGTGATGAAAGTCCATTTTGAGTAATTCTTATGAAGAAGTTATTATTGCAGAAGAAAAACTGATATTCCATCACTCTGTAATAGACAATAAAGCTTGAAACCTACTTCAAATAAGTATATTTTAATATTATAATAGTAATATTGGAAAAATTAGAAGGCAATTTTTTTATCTGAGTACACTGAGTAAAATTAAGTACACTAAGTATAACTAAGTATAAACATTAGAATTTCTGATCATCATCTATGCCATGCCACAATTAGAAAGAAAATTAACCGAGAAATCGTTGATTGTATAGGACGCAATGAATTATTATTTTTTATCTCCATATTTTTGTAACTTTTTCTACCAACTGGTCGTTTTTCCCATCCTTGAATCCTATCATACCTTCCATAATTCTGCCTATTACTCTTCACTTTTCCTGTCACACCTTTCCCCTTCTTTTTGTTCTACCTCTACCTGCTTATTACATGGGCAACCATAGTTGGCAAAGTAATTTCCCTTTCATTTTTCTCCAGCACATCACATCATTAAGCCAAATTGTACTGTTTTATAATGTTTTCAACTATTCTTGTAATTGTTTTGTTTCAATTTGTTTTATACATTGTGTTTTTTGTGTTTTTTGATGAATTGTGATTGTGAATTGAATTACTGGACTGACTTTGTGCAGCAAAACTTCAGTTGTAAAACAATTATTCACCAAAACTTCTTGATTGTTCAAGTGATTGCTCAATGATCTCAATTAGTTTCAAACTCTGAGAAAAGCATAGAATTAAATAGTTATCTAATAGAAGAACATGAGATTGTTGATAATTAGAATAATACAAAATGCATAATTAATTGGTCTTTTTCGAAAACCATTAATGTTTTACTTTGTTTGGACACAGTGCTCAAATGACTGCCAAAATGCTTCTAGATCGCGACTCTATAACCCATTTTCAACAGAATTAACAAAAATAAAAAATAAACACAGCACTTCACCTGCTGGCTGTTATAGGTTTTGTAAAAGTATCTTCTTATACAAGGATTATTATGTGAATTAATTGTTCACTGCTGCTCTTTATGAGGAACAGATGAAATGTGTTTGAGTTAGAAATCCTTTTATTTCGCATTAGAAAAGGGGAACTGCCTTTAGCTCGTGCGAGTAGCCTGTGTTGAAAAAGCACAGTTTTGTAAAAGTATCTTCTTATACAAGGATTATTATGTGAATTAATTGTTCACTGCTGCTCTTTATGAGGAACAGATGAAATGTGTTTGAGTTAGAAATCCTTTTATTTCGCATTAGAAAAGGGGAACTGCCTTTAGCTCGTGCGAGTAGCCTGTGTTGAAAAAGCACAGTTTGTCAATTGTGATGGTAGACAGTTATGAGATCTGTGAAATGTTAATCAGATGAGAGGGGCACCCGCTCATGAGCATTGAGCAAGAAACAATGTCGATGTCGATGTGTGGATGGCAAAACATCATTAATATTCGAAAAGCATTCAACAATATAGACCCTCAGCAAGTAATTAGTGCGCGACATTTCAATTTGTAGCCAACCAACTCGCCTAATTACTTTTGTTTTCTACTCACAACTTTAATCCCCTTTTTTAGCACTTTTTCACATGGGAAAATATCACAAAAGGTGGTTGAAAAATTGTGTCCATGCAATAATTATTGTCAGAAGGTCTAAGTTTCAGGTCAAATGTTCATTGTTCTTTTTTTATTACAATTTTAAGTGTGAAAAAATGACAGAAACTTGAATGTTTCTTCCAGGAAAGTGCAGGGATGCATAATATGTTAACATTCTCTAAATTTAGTGGAAATAATCTAGTCTCCTCTGTCTACTGTTCACACAACTACTTTAGATGACACACCACTAGATGACCTTTGCTTGGTGAAATATTGCAACAAGCCTGCCAACGTTGCTCAGCAATAATAAATTAAATAATAAATAAATCCGAAAATTATTCTGATTAGACGGATTTCAAGTTGATTAGTGCTGAAAACTCATATTCTAAAAGACTCTGGCTTTTCATTTAATTTACAGATTTTCCCATGCGTATAAGTAGATATGTTTAGTTTTGTTGAAGTTGAATTTGTTGACTGAAGTTTGCTTACCCATTAGAGAGAGGTCGTGAGATGTGTTTGGCCTGAGCAGCTCTGGCGCGTGCCAGGATGCTGAGAACAGTCCTCTTGGTGGGAGACATTGCAATGGCGGCCCGTGTCCCTGTGCCGTGGGCCGCAAGTGGTCTCTTACGACAGCTGCTACCTACTCCTACAACCACATCCATTCAAAGCTTGTTATCTATATGAACAAAAATCTTCATATATAACGGCGAAATGGCACTGATTCCATTCACTCATTTCTAAACAACAAAACTATAAATCTATTGGACCAAATATGTTGAAATTTGGCATGTTCAGTTGGCCTTCTAGAGGCGCATTGAGAACGGGTTTGGAAAAATTTCCAAAGATTCACTCATAATCAGCGTTTTTTGCGTTTTCTCAGCCTTTTCAAGAACTAATTGACAAAAAATGATAAAATGTTGTACACAGGCTCAGCTGAGGTCTAAGAATGTTGTAATAATGGAGTTTTGAAATAACGCCAAAGATCCGCTCAAGTAGATGATATTTGACAGTGAGAGGCCACTTTTTTGCTCGAAATCCCCCTCCCCCCTCTCCACCCTCTCCCATCCCAACTCCCCACGCCCTCCCCTCTCCACCAATAGATTTTCCCTTCCCCTTCACCAGTGATGACGAGGGGGCTCTCTCTCTCTCAAAATAGATTTTTCCCTTCCCCTGCTCCAGTGGTGATGAGGGGGGTGAAGAAAGAGAAAGAGATATATCTCTCTCTCTCTCTCTCTCAAATAGATTTTCCCTTCCCCTTCCCCAGTATAGATGAGGGGGGTGGATATCGAGTGAGGGAAAAAAATAATTTCCCTTTGAGGGGGAAAAATTCCCTCTCTACATCTAATGCTATACTGACAGATTAAAGTGGATTGAGAAATTCCCTCTCTCTCTCTCTCTCTCTCTCTCTCTCTCTCTCTCTCACATCTAATGCTATACTGTCAGATTAAAGTGAATCCATATCTCTACAGAGAGGTCAATGATCTAAGTTCTTTTACATTTTTTATGTGCAATATCGTACAAGCATTTCCAAAGTTCATCGGAATTTTTAACAACAGATAATGGCGAATCATTTGTACAATCATAATGTAGATGTCCACTGTCTAGTATATTGAGTAATTCAAATATCTCAGATAAAATTGGAAAGTGCACATTTTCTGTTTTTGTTAACGGTAAATCAGCATCTTGACATCCTGTTGAAAATTTAATATTCTTCGCAATTGAATCAAATTTGTTAAATGAAATTGCCATCAAGAGACGAGTTAATTTTTTGAATTTTGAAAAACCATTACACTGCATATTAATGCCCTCCCAGATGTTTGGCATGTGTCTCTGTTCTATAAATTGACAACGTGCACGCCCTGTACTTATTACCATCAACAGATGGTTGAAGGGGGTCGTGTCTTACTTGTATAAAAAAGATCACACCACACGCGCTGGTGTTGTCAGGTCTAGCTCTGACCAACTACTAAACTAAAAAGTGAGTGGGATATTGGAATGAAAAATCATTTGAACACAGAAAAAGTTTATTTACACATTTCACCACAACTATTCATAATTTCATCTTCAATTTTAATTAACTTATCTATACACAGATTATGAGGACAATAATAACATAGATAGTCTCTTATGTCATTTAAATTAACCGTGCTTAGAAAAATGTCTTTTAATTGTTTCGCCAAACTATAATTTTTACGAGTTGATTTCCTAATTGCACTTTCACACTCATCATACCAATCAATACAGTTTTTTAACCTCACTTCCAACTCGTTGTCAGCAGCCAACCACTTTCTCGGATCCATGATAAGCAATTGAACAAAACTAAGTGTAGGCTGGGACTATTATAGAGTAATTAAGTGGTCTTTCTTCATTAATTGTAGACAGGCAACATGTACGTGCTTTATGCAGTCTCAATGCATGCATGCAATAAACACACTGAATCTCTTTTCCGTTGTAGAAGAATTCATAACGAGCAAAGTTTCTTTTCTGCGAATTCGTGTACATCGCGGCCATTTTCATACTTTGCATTTGATTGTTTTCACACATGAAATTATTTGTTTGATACATATTTTTAAACAACAAAGAATTATGATGTTGAGCACTGAACAAAGCACATCGTCCATCTGGTCTATTTTTATGAATGTTACACACAGCATAACACCATGAACTAATGAAAAAGCTGAAATCGGGTTTTGCAAAATCCTCTGGTATACATTGAACGTTAGTATGCAATCTTCTTAAAAACTTTGCTTTCTCAGTTCCTTTTGTGAAATTTTTTTCATAACCTACAAGGTAATCACGTATTGATGAGTCAGTGTATTCTAAATCTCCATCTTCCCATTTTATTTTATGATAGTGACATTCTAACCATGTTACATCGTTATACAATTTTGCACTCAATTCCATCTTTGCAAATGGCGATTTGAAATAGAATACAATATAATTATTAAACTGATCAATTATGGCAAGTTCTTTCACAATAATTTGATTACAATCTTGTTTAAACCAGTGAAGATCAACTGTAGCAATTTTTGTACTCGCTTGCTTGTCCACTTCTTTCTGTTCGGCGGGCTCATTGAATCCTCCATCTTTCTCCTCCTCCTCCTCCCATTTCTGCTCCTCCTCCTCCACCTCCTGTGGCTTCTGGATCGGTGTACTGCACCTTGGTTCATAATAGAAACTATCAGAATCAAGATCGCACTGGATACCAATAGACTGAGTTTGCACTTTGTTCTTACTCTCCAAAATATCATATAGGTAAGAAATCACCTTGCTATGCTTTCAACGAAGGCTGTTTCAACGACCTCCACTCTACCACCTCATGTCACATGACCAGTCTTTGACAGCATCCAAATCTTGTTCCAATAAGTCTGTATGACATCATTTCTCAACTATCTTACTATAAATACCACTGCATTGATCTGCATTTGTTCAGTTTGATAGTGTCAACAGTGCAGTAAACATGGATACTTCTAAGGTGTTCAATGTGGCTATGCTCTGTGGTAATAAAATCAAACCTACCAATGAGCGGTTTGGTTTGTGGCTTCTATCAGAAAACTTGTGCGATGACAACCTTGTGACAGACATTGGAAATATTGATTACACTGCTGGGGAAGAACTGTTTGTGCAGGATGACTCAAATCTTGTGCCTATTACAGAACCTTTTTGTGACAATATAATGCTTGTGAAAATCTGTGCTTTGGATGATTGTGAGGCAATGGATAAGAGACGTTTTGTTCTAGAAAAGGATATATGTGGTGCATTCAACTTATATTTGAGAGGCAAATTCTCTAATATGGTGTCAGCTAAACATGGAGTCAAAGCAAAGCTACCTTACCTATTGGACAGTGGAAGTGATGTGTCTCAAAAGATTCTACAAGTGCTTGGCAAAGATAATTACAATGAGGTGAAACAAAAATACCAGGAACCAGTGGGTATACCCTACAAAGTGGAGCTCGCAGATGTGCCAATTGCTACATTGATAGAAGAACTACCGAGACTATTGGAGCAGCTGAGGAAGGAGCACTTCTATCTACTAGACTTGGACATAACACAGGACTTTGCTGGAATATTCAACAAGAATGGAATGTGTGACTTCCTAACTACAAATCATTGTTTCTGCTTCCAAGGAGAATATAAAGAAGACTATAATGTGATAGTAGATAACAATAAAACTGTTGGGATTGATTGCTTGACTTGGGTTAATAGTAATGTGAGGGTAAAAATTTATAATAAGTTTGTATGTCAAATCACAAGCCCTGGTGTAAATAAGCAGTTAGGTAACCATATTGTAGACTTTATTGCCTGTCCAGATACAAGATTACGGGAAACCTTTACCTCTGATACAGCTAAAATGCATGGTATTACACGTTTGGAAGCTACAATCTATAACTACAGTTTAACAAATAGAGACAATAGCAAAACCTTTGACCCTATTCAAGATAGCTTGTCACTTTTGAATGATAGTAGAAATTATTTCCAAAATGCTCCAATTTATTCTGTGTCCTTGGCTGAAATGTGGAGAAAACTGACAGATAATTTGAAAAATAGTTGTTGTTTGGTCTATAATGATCTTCTACAGTATGTTTACTGGGGTAATAGCAATACCAAGAAATTGACTGGAGTACAAGTAAAGCTCCCTACTGACCCACAACATAGAAATAAAATAATTTCTTATGTTATTTCTGCATTCAGCTTCAATTTACTACCTATAAATTATGTAGAGATTTTTGAGGATCCATCAAACAAAAATAATATCAGTTTCTCACAAAGTGCTATATTAAGAGTGGTGAGACATATTTCTTCAAGTCAACTACAGTTTTCTCTACCATACCCAAAGTTGTTGACCTAGATGAGTTGGGCCTTGTAGCAACAGGTAACTTGATACCACAAGTCTTAAGAAAACGAGCAAACATAACTTGTAAGCTTCTCCCATACCCTGTTGAAGAGATACAGCCCTTGTCTCCTATCACAGTGCTATCAGCCAAGAAGCATAAGCTAGAACTGGATGAAATTGATCTAAAACGGAGGAAAATTGAGTTTTTTGAAGCCACACAGTCATTTAGGGAACAGCATAAGAAGCTAGCAGGATTTGAGAAAGAAATAGAAAATTTGAGAGAGGAAATTGAGCCATATTTCCATTCACATTGGCAAAATTTTGATCTAAAAGGAGTGACTGCATTTACTGTGAATAATACTGGGAAATTCCCATATGTAGGTGTACTGGGGGAGAAAGATGATTTGAAAAATGTTTACTTTGTAAAGGGGTGCCATAAAAATGTTTTTATTAATGCATACAAAGCTATCGAAACTCTCAAGAAAGAGGGTTATCTTGTAATCCCTTACAGTGACAAAAAAGAAATAATTCGTCTACCAAGGGAAGAGAAAATTTGTGTAATTACAGTCAATGGTATGACAAGCTATAATGGTCATACATTTCCTAGAATAGAATCACTTAAGTTTCTGTCAGATGTTTGGAAAAACTTGGAAGACACTCCCTTCACACAAGAAGAAGTGGAGCAGTATAATAACATCACAATGCTGGAAATTAAAGGGAAAGTAAAAGTAGGACAGTGCAAAAGATTAGAAGAGTTACCAGAAGGTACAGAGTTGGTCATTATTGCAATAAAAGAAGTGTACAATAGAAACAATACTCAGTATATTTTACAGTTTGAAAATCTGGAAGCATTGTATGTGTCAAACTATTGGTTAGAGGAAGAATTTGAAAAGCCAAACATAGATTTGAATTATAAAGTTAGAATCAAGCTAGATGTTTTTAAATATACACCCAGTAGGAATAAGGAAAGAGTTACTTTCTGTATTTGATTTGGCCATAGATATGCTTTGATGTATGTATAATAATTTCAAAATAAAGAAAATTATTGTGACATTTAGTGTTGACATTGACCTCTCCCCCCTTCTCCTGATTCCTCTCTCATTTTTTCTTTCCTGCTAAACGAGTGGAGGAGGAGGACAAAGGAGGAGGACAAAGGAGGAGAACGGAGGACAATTTTTGTCCTCGGAGGGGAGGATTTTTGTCCTCAGAAGGGAGGATTTTTGTCCTCGGAGGGGAGGAGGAGGAGAACAGAGTACAAAGGAGGACAAAGGAGGACACAGCAAATCAAAGTTTAGTTAGTTATTTGATTGGTGTGTGATCATGTGACAGGGGTAGGTGGAGTTGGGGTCGTTGAAACAGCCTTCGTTGAAAGCATAGCAAGGTGATTTCTTACCTATATGATAAGAATATTATTTCAAATAACAAATCTGAAAAGGTGAACGCAATTTGAAAGGGGGAAATGATGTCATCGCATCCGCCCATATCTGTAGGAATGCGTTGCAAAACAGATGTGGGAGAGAGCAATGCATCAACTCGCCGCTTGGCTGTATGTGTGTGTGTGTGTCTGTGTGTGTGTGTGTGTGTGTGTGTGTGTGTGTGTGTGTGTGTGTGTGTGTGTGTGTGTGTGTGTGTGTGTGTGTGTGTGTGTGTGTGTGTGTGTGTAGTAGTAGTAAAGACGTTTGCCTCTGTGCATGCTCGCAACAAACAATAAAAGGGGAGCTCAGCTTATTTACATATCATTCACAACAGAGTGCAAGCACATAAAAGGTGAACCATTCTTCTGTTTCTACTATTCATTGTGAACTTATCAACAACAAGTGTGAACAGGTAAGAATTGAAAACAATTTTTTATCAAATATTTACACAATTTATTCACTACTAATACTACTTCAACACATACATCTATACAATTCGTAACACATAAGTCGACAAATTGTATAGATATAAAAATTTTTAATGCTTATTAAATTTTTATGTCGGTCCAATTCCCCGACTTATGTGATACCAGCAATACCAAATTTTTACAACTTCTATTAAATTGTTCTATTTTTTCCGTGCTAATGCAGGAAGCAAATTGTTGTGGTAAATATGCTTCCTGCATATAAATATGATTTGCTTCCTGCATTGCTTATTTTCAAAATAACCCGTTGTCCGTGTTTATTGGTATGCTCCCTTGCGCTGATAATGGGGTAGGGAGCATCCTCTTTCAACTCTCTCAGCGGCACCCAGGGTTTGGATGCAGGCTGATTGATGAGTTGGACAGAGTCCATCTCCCTCCTTTCATCCTCCTCTGCACTCTCCACTTCCTTCATCAGGGGGACAAGCAATGATTTGTTCTCCATTCCAGCAAGTTTCTGTTGAAAAATATTTGATTAGTGTCTTATTTGTTTCAGATTATCATCAAATCAGATTCGTCAAATCATACTAGAGAATTTGATCAATAGATTCACTACACAATCTCAAAGTGAGTAATAATTTATACATGAGCACTAATATCTTGTAATTCAATTACATCTCTAATCAGTTCAAATAATATTTCCTTGCTATCAAATAATTTATGCATTAGTGATTACTTTATACAATAATATCTCGTAATTCAATTCCATCTCTAATCAGTTCAAATAATATTTCCTTGCTATCAAATAATTTATGCATGATCGATTACTTTGAACAATAATATCTCGTAATTCAATTCCATCTCTAATCAGTTCAAATAATATTTCCTTGCTATCGAATAATTTATGCATGATCGATTACTTTAAACAATAATATCTTGTAATTCAATCACATCTCTGATCAGTTCAAATAATATTTCCTTGCTATCAAATAATTTATGCATGAGCGATTACTTTAAACAATAATATCTTGTAATTCAATTCCATCTCTAATCAGTTCAAATAATATTTCCTTGCTATCGAATAATTTATGCATGATCGATTACTTTAAACAATAATATCTTGTAATTCAATTCCATCTCTAATCAGTTCAAATAATATTTCCTTGCTATCGAATAATTTATGCATGAGTGATTACTGTAAACACTAATATCTCGTAATTCAATTGTATCTCTAATCAGTTCAAATAATATTTCCTTGCTATCAAATATTAATAATCAAAGACTTGTATGTGTACAGATTTTTTCCAATGATCGATTGTTTTATAAAAAAATCTGTACACATACAAGTTAATAATATTTGTTGAAACTAACCTTTGTTTATGAGAAGATTGTCTCATCCTCATCCCCGCTAACCTCAGGCTCGTCAAACACCAACCTCCTCTTCCCCTGCTTCTGCTTGATCTTGTTGCTCAGCGCTGTTAGCACCGCATGCCGCAGTGCCCAGGTAGCAGGTGGAGCCAAGTGTTGAACTGGACTGTCACCCAGCACAATCTCGCCCAGCGATGGTGGTTCCATGGTGAGCGGAGAAGGAGCAGGTGCAGCAGCGGGCGCCTCGGCAGCGAGGGCAGCTTTCTGTTACCAGTAGTTGAGGATACGCTCATGTGGTGGTGGGCTATCTGAGAGGATGAATGAGGATGAGGTTGATGATGATGACGAACTCATCTCGTATGATAGTGAAGTAGAGCACACTCGAATCTGACTCTGATGTAAATGACAATTTTCCTCTCATTACATCTGTTTATATAGCATGCATTTCTCTCTCTGTTCCAGACTCATGCGAGTGAGACCCACACGTGCTAGAAAGTGAAAAAAATTCTCCCCTAGGACTCAGCATTAGGCAGTGTCTGCTGAGTGAGAGCCACACCTGCTAGAAGGTGAAAAAAATTCTCCTCTAGGACTCAGCGTGGGGACAGTGGCTGCTGAGTGAGACCCACTTGTGCTACAAGACGAAAAAAATTCTCCCCTAGGACTAGGCATGGAACAACACCTGCTGCTATATCCTCCCACATTGTTATCAACATCATTCAGTTTTGTAAGTATTCTCTCCTATCATAAAAAACCGTTACAATCACTAAAACATCCTATATTTTCGAATAGCATCCCGCCTCTCGTGATGCTTATTGATTTCTAATATTATCAGTTATTAAATATTCCATTGTTTTCACAGCATTGGAGTGCTCACCTCACAACTCGGCTTCCAACGTCATAAGCAGTTGAGCTCTCCACAAGGCAACATACCTGAGAGGTTACCACACAATCCAAAAAGGAAGCATAGTCGGATAGCCATCTATACCTGCACATCTATAGCCGAGGAGATACCTGTCATTCAGGCATCAACCAACACATGTAAGTACGTTTTTACTTTGATTTTATCCTCAGAGGGGAGTCGGAGGAGAGGAAAATTGTCATCGGAAGACAATTTTTGTCTTCGGAGGACAATTTTTGTCCTCGGAGGACAATTTTTGTCCTCGGAGGGGAGGATTTTTGTCCTCGGAGGACAAAAAACCTTCTACAGCATACTGCATGAATGTGATTTTAGCTCATCTTTACGATATGCTTTATCTGGATAATCTTCTCCTCCCCCTTCTTTCTCACACTCTTCATATAAACAAAACAGTAAATGTATTACTTTTTCAAATGGATTTTTGATAATATATTTGCAATAGACACATTGCAGATAGTGATTTTTATGTAAGAAATAACCATTTCTCGCAAAATAGTCTGCTTTATCAGATAATGATTTACAATAGTCACAATGTAGATGACGATGATGATTTTCAAAATACTCTCCTTGAACAGATGAATCTTCTACACGATTAAAAGTTAAATATCTTTCTTCATATTGACATAGAATATTATTATCGAAATTCTCCTCTCCAATTGTTATATTATCTTTCTTTCTCAATGCACAGTTCGGACTGTACCTTGCATGTTCTATTGCTGGTATGTCACTTTCTTCCCATTTTCCCAAATAAATTGAACAAAATACACAGCGCACAATGTCTGGTACACATGCGAATATAAATCCCTCTTTCGCCATGTTTTCCGCCGACAAATGCTGAGAAGATTTTGTCCATCTTTTATCAAAAGTTAATAATCTTAATCTTTCATGCAACATTATGTGTTGTTGAGATAACATTTTCACACAGCGTTCTTCTACCAATGCTAATTCACAACTGATTTAAAAACATGCAGTTTTACTCTATCACTCTAATTCTATATCATCCTGATCATTATTCTTTTGTTTTTCAGAATCTAACATCGTCATCATCATCATCATCATGCCGAGGGAACGCAGACTACATGGCGTGAATTCCAGCATGGTCCGCCATCATATTAACATTGAGGATCCTGAGGAAATCAGCATCGAGAACGTGCTTGAGAGATCAAAACGTCGCGTTTTTGACATAATTAGGGAGCACGCAGCACGGCTTGATGGCAATGTAAAATGGTTCATTGTCTTAAATGTTTTTTTGTATAAATTGGTGGTGATGGATGATGGGGTTAGCGAGTCTGTCTCACCTCCCATCAATCTTCATAGTTACTCCAACATAGCGCTAAACATGCTTGAGTATTATAAAGATTTTTATGATCATTTCATGTTGGCTATAAGAGAAATCCTGTCATCTTTTGAGAACTTTGTTTGACATGGCAGCGGTTGGGTGTTGAAGAAAGATGACTCACTGGATGTGAACGTGATTAAATTCAATCCAATATTCACATCCAGTTTCATTCAAACACCCCAGTTTCTTAAAAACAAACATTGCATAATAAATGTCAAAAATCTGTCTGACGAAAAATGCTTTTTATGGTCAGTCCTCGCATATTTCTATCAGAAACCAAGGAAGTTTGCTCTTGTATACGCGAGGTGTAAATTGTACACTTAATTGTATACACTTAATACGCAAGGTGTAAATTTTCCGGTGACGACATGCGATATTAAGAAATTTGAAATACTGAATCCGGATATTGCAATTCACGTCATCGCGTATGACAACAAAAAGTTTTTCCCCTACCGCACGAGCATTTTCCGCACTCTTAAGCACCAAATTAATCTTTTAATGCTGAAAGCTGATGCAGGAAAAACACATTTTTGTTTAATTGATACCGCGAATGGGAAAAACGGATTATCGCATCTTCTCTATCACCTTTCAAAACACGATGGTCAAGTACACATTTGTAATTTCTGTTTTCATAGATTTACATCAAACAAATCTAAAAATTGTGATGGCAAAGCAAATTTGATGAAACATGAACAGCTTTGTTCCAAGTTTGAATCACAGCGTGTTTCGTATCCTAAACGCGGAGACACAAATAAATTCAAGAAACTAGGTGCCATGTTGAAGAAAAAGTATACCATTTACGCAGATTTAGAAACTTACATTGTTAATATCGATAATAATGATGATGATGAATCCGATTCCGATGACATTACTCATAGCTATACAAAGAAAACAGTGTGACATATTCCCTGCGGGTATTGTTTTTTTGTAATCGATGTGAACGGGGAAATCGCTTACGGACCTGTACTCCATAGATCGAGTAGTTTAGATGAAAAAATCATGGAGAAATTTCTTCAGGAAATTACAGATCTCGGCGACATTTTGTATGAGGATATGAAATGTGAAATTCCAATGCAACATTTATCCAAAAGTCAAGAGCGCGAATTTCAAAATTCGGTAAACTGTGGGCTTTGTGCCGATCCGTTCTTAGACACCGATATTAAATGTCGTCACCACGCGCATGAAACCGGAAATTACCTATGTGCAGCCCACGTTTCTTGTAATTTATCAGCTTGTACTCCGGAGTACATTTCATGTTATTTTCACAATTTCTCCGGGTTTGATTCACATTTCATTCTGAAAGCGCTTGGTTAATGCAAAAAAGAAATTTCCTGCATCCCAAATACGTCATTTTTGACACTTTCAGCAGGCAAAATTAAATTTTTAGATTCCTACAAGTTTATGAGCGAATCCTTGGAAGTATTGGTGCGTAATTTGGTAGAAAGTACAGACATGGAAAAGAAGTTCGAACGTTTATTTTCAGTGTTTCATGATCCGCCATGCAAACACAGACATCTCTTGTTGAAAAAAGGAATATATCCTTACTCATACATGAGTTGTCCCGAAAAATTAGCGGAAACATCACTTCCTCCCATCAAATGTTTTCATAATGATTCAATTGATACACCTCTGTCTCGTGAAGAATATGAGCATGCGCAAAGAGTGTTCTTGACATTCAAACTGAAATCGCTCGGTGAATATCACGATTTCTATTTATGTTTGGATGTGTTGCTATTAGCAGAAGTTTTTGAATCTATGAGGTCTACGCTTTTTAGCTCATACGACCTTGATGTCACTCAATTTTTTTTCCTCGCGCACTTTACCTGGAATTGTATGTTGAAGTACACTAAAGTTGAACTAGAGTTGATTACACATCCTGACATGCATCTCATGTTTGAGGCGGGGATGAGGGGCGGGGTCTCATTTATCGGTAAACATTATTGTGAGGCAAATAACAAGCATCTACCTAAGACATACGACCCCTCAAAACCGAGTAATTATCTCCTTTATATTGATGCAAACAGTTTATACTCGGAAGCTATGAGCCGAAACTTACCTGTTGGAAATTTCAAATTCCTCACAGAGGAAGAAATTTCCAAGCTTGATTTCGCAAATTTGGACAGCAATTCAGAAACTGGATATGTAATAGAATGTGATCTCAAGTATCCGAAAGAGTTACATGATAAGCATGCCAGCTTCCCACTCGCGCCTCTCCACCAAACACCTCCACATGAATTGCTGTCAAACTATCAAACAAATGAGAACGGTCAAACTGGAACCAAAAAGCTCATGAACACACTTTTTGACTGTGAAAAGTACATTGTCCACTACCTCAATTTAAAACTCTACCTTCAGCTCGGTTTGCAATTAATGAAAGTACATCGCGTAATTAGCTTTTCCCAATCTTCCTGGCTGAAAAGCTACATCGACTTCAATATCCGCAATAGACAGACCGCAAAAAATAAATTTGAAGTATCATTCTTTAAGGCCTGTTGTAACTTGATCTTTGGAAAAACTATTCAATCAGTTCGCAAGCATATCAATGTTAAAATTATCACAGACAAAAAACGATTAGATAAGTACATTTCAAATCCGTTATGCAAACGCTGGCAAATAATTAGTCCGAACGTGATTGCGGTTTTCTCTCGTAAGTTGGAACTAAAAATGGACAAGCCTATCTATTCCGGGTTTTCCATACTGGAGTTGAGTAAATTCCATATTTACGATTTTTTCTATTGTAAATTACAAAAAATTATACTGTGAGATTGCATAGAACTCTGTATGACGGATACCGATAGTTTTCTTTTAAATGTAAAAGTGGAGAATGTGTATCAGTTGATTAAAGAAAATTTGAACCTTTTCGACACAAGTAACTACCCTCCTTACCACCCCTGCTTTTCCATGGAGAGAAATAAAGTTGTAGGAAAGTTCAAGGATGAGACAGCCTCAAAACCCGTCCGTGAATTTATCGGGCCTCGATCTAAACTTTACTCATATTTAGTATATAATGAGAATGAAGAACCTGTAAATAAATGTGTAGCAAAGGGTGTACAGACCGGAGTGAAATGTAGAAAACTTAATTTTCATTTATACAAGAAATCGTTGATTGAACGTTGTGAACACATTGAAAAATTCAATATGATGACATCCTATAATCACACCATGTATAAGATTGAATGTGCAAAAATCTACTTGAGTCCTTATGACGATAAGAGATACATTGCAGAGAACAGTGTGGACACTTTGCATTTTGGACATAATAGAGTGCCAACAACGCTCTAACTGATTGCTCAGTATGTCCCGCGACGATCATCCAACACCACTAATTTTGATTTCCGGTTGTAAATATGAATATTATTAGATCTAAGATAGCGTTAGAACTTCATAGGGTGCCACGTGTCAACTATCCCACTCGCAAATATAAGTTGAAAAGTGAAAAAGACTTGCTTCAAGCCGATCTCATTGAGATAAGCAGTTTATCACGTTTCAATAAAGGTTATAGGTATATCTTAGTTGTTATTAATTGTTTTTCAAAATTTGCATATTGTGAACCATTAAAAGACAAGTCAAGTCAATCTGTATTTGATGCACTTGAACCAATTATTTCTAAAAATAAGGGAGTTAAGTTGTTTCAATCAGATCAGGGAACAGAATTCTTTAATTCAAAAGTCAAAGCGTTATTAGATAGATACAGTATTAAACATTACCATGTTTATAGTGATAAGAAAGCTTCCATAGTTGAAAGGTTTAATAGAACAATTAAAGCAAAAATTTATAGATATTCAACTGAACGTGGAACCAAAAACTGGATAACGCAGCTAGACAGTTTGGTTCGTGATTAGAATGCAACAATGCACACTTCAATTAGAATGAAACCTGAAGATGTGAGGAAAAAAGATCGTAATCGTGTTCTAATGTCTTTGAATTCGGCTTTCAATAGACGATATAAATTGAAAAATTCAAAACCAAAATTTAAGCTAGGAGATGTTGTACAAATCTCAAAGAAAAGGGGTTTTTTGATGAATCTTATAACATAAATTGGAGCACAGAGTATTTTGTGATTCATTCTATATTCCCTTCTCAACCTGTAACGTACAGCTTGCGAGATCTAAATGGAGAAGTAATTAGTGGTAGGTTTTATGGAGAAGAAATTAAAAAAACACAATTAAACAAATCGGAGAGACAAGTATATCTGATTGAAAAAATATTAAAGTGTGACAAAAAAGGATTGCTTGTTAAGTGGATTGGATTTTCAACACCTAGTTATATTAGTAGAAGTCAACTATTAGATGAAAAATAATCTATTGTAATATCATATTGTAATACATTGCATTCAGTGTAAATGTCACAAAGATTTGGTGTAAATATAATACGTCTTTATCAAAAAATGCTTCTCAGTTTCATTCCAATCTGTAGTTTCATTTTCGTAATTTGCTTTAGAAAATCTTTCACTAAGGCATAGATAAGGAGAAGCACAGCATATGCATTCTTGTAAAGAGGGTGCGGGAGAGAGAGGGAACGATATATTGAAGTGAGAAACTTCTATCAGTTTGCTTGTGCATTACTGCGAAAGGAGAGTGATAGTGAACACATGTCTACCGCATTCCGATGTCATAAGCCATACTCACTCAGAGACCCATGTGGTGAGTGACACACCCCCCTTTGATAACTTACGAAAAATGATTAGTTCCTTATCAGATCACATGCTGTACATGTGTCTAACATGAGTAATATCCCGATAGTGAATTTCGACAATATTATAAGACAGAAAGAAATCCCAACATGGTGTAAAAATGGTAAGTTGTTACCTCAAAATGCAAGGATCCTTATAATAGGCTCTTCAGGCTGTGGTAAGACCAATTTGCTATTTAATTTAATTTTTTCAAAGAATGGGTTGAGATTAAAAACTATATACTTGCATACTAAGAGTGAGTATCAAGATAAATATATTTTTTTAAAAAACGTTTTTTTCAACATGAAGGATATTGAATTTCATATAAACAACAATTCTGAATCTATACCACATCCAAACAAAATATCAGAATATTCTTCAGTTATATTTGACGATTTACAACTTAATCATGTACCTCAAATAAGAGAATATTTTACTATGGGTCGACATCGTAATATTGACACAGCATATTTAATTCAGAGTTATGGAGCTACACAGAAACATTTCACTAGGGACAATGCAAATATGATTATAATCTTCAAGATAGATTTATTGAGTCTCAAATTTATTCACAGAGATCATGTTGGAGGAGATATTTCTTATAAAGATTTCAGTAAACTTTGCCATAAAGTTTGGAATCGTAGACCTCATAATTTTGTAACTATTATGACTGAGTGCGGAATTAATAGCGGCAAGTACCGAGATTCGCTCGATACGTTTCTTACCGTTCAGTAGAGATTAATTCTTTGTACAGTCATGTTGTCTAAAACGTGCAGCAGAAAACTGAATAGAAAGAACGTTGTTTTAATCGATAAGATTAAGAAATTGAGAAAAGTAATCAGTGACAAGCATAAAAGCTTACTTAATTTTGAAAAACGATCGGAGGAATACAATAGGAAAACGCTCTCACTGTTGATAGAGCCCATAATTGAACTGGGAAAAAACAAATCTAGTTTCCACTCTAATCATGGTGTAAAACCAAAAAAGGAAGAAGTAGAAGAGGAAGAAGAGAGTATGGAGATTGATGATGAGGAGGAGGGGGAGTCGAGTTATGATAAAAGCTATGGGAGTTCAACAGAGAATCTTTTAAGCTCAACTAAATTTGAAAACAGTTTACTTGGTTCTAGTAAAAACGATGAGGTGCTGTCACAATACCTAAAAACGTTTCATGTGAAAAAATTGAATAATTCAATTAGTTATGGAATTTCATACAATTCTAAAGATGATGTGTATTATATTGGAAATCAGCAAGTAATACTCGATAATGGTTATATAGATATTTATAATGAAAGATTTCGTATAACACATGGTTTACTTGAGTTATTATACAGTTCAAGACTGAATTCGAATCTCTATAATCAGAGAGATCTGGATAAGTATATAAAAATCTTAACACTTACAGGCATAAATTTAGATCAAAGAGGGTATGTTAAACATAATCAGGGAATTAAATCGCAAATGATTCAGAAGTTATTCCCCAGTAAAAAAATTAGTAAAAAGAAGGGATGGGGTTTATTGAAATTTGCAAAAAATAATTCTCATGATAGAATTTATCAATACTTTGATAATTTTGACGAATTAGTGGAAAGATTGAATTTACTCTATTCCTCAAAAGCTTCTGGCAACACTGGACATGATGTTGAGATTGCGTCTATAATTGAAGAGCTAAAAGAAGCAAAACTAATTGTTTAGTGTTACGATGACTTCGCATCGATTCGGTCAGATTGATACACCTAGTAGTGCTAATCTTACGTGTGATATTGACTCGATAACACAGAAAATAATTGAATCGATAAATCAGCAAGGAATCAGCAAAGCTGTGAAATTTTATTTAGATTCACAAATAACCAAACTCATTTCAGAAAATACTAAGAATATCGGTGTGAGCATAACTGAAAGAGAACATATTCTAAGTTCATTACAAAATTTTAGTGCCAATATTGATAAAGCTATTGCAGAGAGAACTCTAACTTCAGAATCTACTCTAGGAGAAGTGAAAACTTCAACAGACAGCTTTTCATCCCAGTTGGACAGTATTAACAACAATAAAGTTGATAAAGGTTATTTAGATGAGGAATTAAAAGCCATATCAGATAAAATGAAGAATTTGGAGGTCTTGGACAGAAACTACCTCAATACTAAATTGAAACAGCTTAGTACAGAAATTTTTACTAAAGTAAATGAAACACACCCATCACCAATTGATAAGCAATATTTAGAATCTACTTGGCAGAAATTGACTAGTTCTTCATTAACAAAGGAAGAGTTTGAAAAACGATTATCTGAAATGGCGAGTGCAATAAAAGCTAATATTATGGATGGTATTGAACAATTCATTACAAAAGATGCTATTGCTATTCTGATTAATCAAATTGCAGACAAGTATGCAACTAAAAATGATATGGGAGATTTTATTAAGAAAAACGAGATGGAAGTCGCTGTGAAAAGCGTTCGTGATGAAATAGCTGAGGCAATTAAAAATTCGGAAGGGGGGTCTGTCATGAGACTGCAATGTTCGGCTGCATTCATAGATTATCTTAATTTATTCATCCATAAGATAGCTTACGATATTGTCAGTGGATATGCACACATCAGCTTTAATATGAATTGGATAGAAGCTAAGCAACATAACCTTTCCGAAAATCAGGTTGTGGAAATAATAACTACAAAAATGGGTTTAGCCCAGTATAAAGGCTTTGTATTGTCTCCGAAAACATAAAATCTTGTGAGAGGATAACACTTGGCATATGAGGGAGAAATTTGAAACACAGTGAACTTTAACGGTTTTCTTGCTAACACATGCTACTTCAAGATGATAAATCAGACTATACATTTTTTCATGTGTCTATGATTGAATGTAATAGTTTTATGTAGGAGTTATATGAAGGCGAACACTCTTATCTATAGAATTTGGGAAGGGGAAACATTCACCCCACAGGGAGCGTAGCACACCTGTCATTTCTCTGGGGAAACATTCAACAAGAGGGAGCGTAGCACGCGCGCGTGCGTCACTTCACTCTAAACACTCGAGCTGACAAGTTCACATAATGTCTCACTATTTTGATTGGAGAAGTTTCAATGGGTTCTCTGTAGAAGCAAATCCACTAGCTGATTGGAGTTATGAATTTTATCCTTTTGATTGGTTTGTAATAATGAAGGTAACATTTGCCGATAATGGTGAAATTCACCTTAAAATTATCGATATTGATAGTGAAGGTGACTTTAAACACACTATTAAGTTACCGAAAGAATATTCAGTGGTTTTGAATGAGGATAACATCAGAAGTTTTAATTCTTGTTCATGGGAATTGAATGTGAGTGGGAATCGCATATTCTTAAGACAGTTTCATGGTAACTATAGACGTTGAGTATTAAGATACCCCGCTCCCCCAAGTGAAATAGGTCTGAGAATATGTAAGTATTTTTAGATATGCTAGCTCATTCCAATTATACTTATATATTGTCGGAGAAAACACTTTAACAATAATGACTGGGATATTTGTACAGCAAAAGAGCTCAATTTTTTACACATGCATAATATTGATAAACAGTTTGATTGAACTCTTGACTGTCAGTTGGAAACCAAGCATAATATGGATATTATAGAACTTAGATTATTGTAGAGATAAGGATTCACTTTAATCCAACAGTATAGCAATATATTATTAAGCAATAGATGTAGAGAGAGAGAGAGAGAGAGAGAGAGAGAGAGAGAAGAGAGAGAGAGAGAGAGAGAGAGAGAGAGAGAGAGAGAGAGAGAGAGAGAAGAGAGAGAGAGAGAAGAGAGAGAGAGATAGGGAATTTCTCAATCCACTTTAATCTGTCAGTATAGCATTAGATGTAGAGAGAGAGAGAGAGATAGGGAATTTCTCAATTCACTTTAATCTGTCAGTATAGCATTCGATGTAGAGAGGGAATTTTTCCCCCTCAAAGGGAAATTATTTTTTCCCTCACTCGATATCCACCCCCCTCATCTATACTGGTGAAGGGGAAGGGAAAATCCATTTGAGAGAGAGAGAGAGATATATATCTCTTTCTCTTTCTCCACCCCCCTCATCTACACTGGAGCAGGGGAAGGGAAAACCCTATTTTGCAAGAGAGAGAGCCCCCTCGTCTTCACTGGTGAAGGGGAAGGGAAAATCTATTTTTAGAACAGGGGAAATCTATTTTTAGAACACCTCCCACCCTGTGGGGGGAGGGGCGAGGGCGGGTGGAGGTGTGATGGGAGTATGTGAGAGGAGTGAGGGGGATTTTGAGCAAAAAAGTGGCCTCCCACTGTCAAATATCATCTACTCGCTCAAATTCGGCAGTTTTCTAGCATTTTTCAGCGTTCAAATGTAATGTTCGTTTTTCAGCGTGATGTTCAAATTCGGTACAAAAGTTTAGCAAGTGTCTAGTAATTTCGTCTTGAGAGGACTTCGAAATTACGCCAAAGATACACTCAAGATAGGCGGTTTTATAGCGTTTTGGAGCGCCTGTAAATACATGGATAGATTTTATATGTTGTGTTCAACAAATATATTCCTCTGTAGCTTTGGCAGTCTAGTTTGTCTATTTTTTTGTGAATATGACAAATAATACTTTTCTTCCATTCATCTGGGAGCTGCTTTCAATTCAATTCGCATTTTACGCAAACACTTGGACATCGTCAGGTACATAAGAGCAAATATCACAGAAAATCACTGTCATATACATATTAGATACGTTGATAATTACTCAAGTCAAATAAATTATAAATACAGTCATTCATTGATTACTATATATCCGATTACACAAAAGTTTAGTCAATACTAGAATTCAACTCAATACAACATGGATACAAAAGAGAACATTTCATGCATTAATGTACTCATCAACGGAATAAAAGCTCTTATCCAGCAGATATTTCTTAACCTCAAACTGAAACTTTTCTCTGTGTATTTTTAGATCTTTCAATCTGATGGGGAGCTTATTGGAAAATGTTATTCATTGATAAAAAATATTCTTCTGAGAAATGGATAAATTGACTCTGGGCAAATGATAGTTTATGGCTGACCTAATTCTGTGCTCATGAAAGAAAGAAAGAAAAAAAGAAATATTTATTGTCAAAATCATTAAACAAACTTTACAAATGTGAAAAATATAAACATTTTCATATACAATACATTGCAAAAACTTAAAATTAAAATATTTTCCATTTAAAAATCGATTATAATATTATCATTGGCGTTACCAGCAAAACTAAGTAGTTTGAGCGATGGCAACGAGTAATCAGTCTAATGAATATGGGCATTAGTTAGCAGCAGGCTGTTATCAATAGTGCTCATTATAGCATGATTAATAAACAAAGAGGGAAAAGTGAGAATACCGGAGGCTTTGAAAAAAATTACGGCAGGATTGATATAGCGTTAGTCTGTACATGCATCTGATGGCTTCTTTTTGTAAAATTAATATTTTTTGTACATTCCTAGCAGATGGGTTCCCCTAAACTGCTATCCCGTATCTTAAATGGCTCTCAAACAGAGCAAAATATATACATTTAAGTGCTCCGAAGGAACAGTACCGAGGTAATGGGCCATATGAATAAAACCAAAGCATATGCCCATGAGCATGGAGCATAAGGTTTTGCTCATGAGTATTAGGTAGTAGAAGCATTAAGCATTTGCTCATTTTTATATGAATAAGCTTAACCTTATATTCTTACCTAATGCTCCTGAACTCTGGAGCAAATGCTCACGTATTTTAAAGATTTTTCATCAGCTGATTCGCCTTTGTGACCTCACTTTGTTTTTATAGCTCACGTAAGCGCTAAATATGCAAGTAGGAGACACCGCTTGTGTTAGCGTCATCTGCTCTGTTTTCTATTTATGAATTAAGTTTTAGGCTACTTGAGTTTAGAATTTTGAAATAATAGCGTGAAAAATATCATCTCTATAATAATCTTTAGTTTATCAGAGTTTATCAGAGTTTATCAGAGATTGACAATGGTGTAATAACCGAAACCGGTATTTCTAATTACCAATAAATCAGTGGTTTTTTGACAATTTCTTAGTCTTTTTCATTCAATATGAATAATTACCACAATATCAACTTCTCAACTACTCAAAAATAATCTTTAGCATAATCTTATACACTCTCATCTTCTTAAATGCCTATTTCCTATTTTGTGATGGCAATCTTTATATCATATAGCTATCTTTTGTAGGAATAATGATAATATATCATGGTTGAATCTAAAAAAAGTTTTATAGTTCTCAACTATTGGTTGTGATCGTATCTGGTATAGTTTCCTCTTCCTCATACGAGTTAGTTGAGCCAATTCACCTGAGAAAAAGGTGATAAGCTGCTCTAGACTAGACTCACCCTTTTTGAATCATTTGCTTCAAAAATTGAGCAAATGCTCTAGTTTATTCATACAATTTTGAGTATAAGCTTTTACTTTTGAGCAAATGCTCGAACTATTCTTTTGATGAGCATGAGCAAAGGTTTTGCTCACGTTTATTCATAGAAAATGAAGCAAATGTTCCATATTTTATAGGCAAATGCTCAACTTTATTCATATGGCCCAATGTTCTCAACATGGAAATAACCGCACTTAATTTAGTTCAGGTTCTATCCACATGTTACTATTTTCTAAGACCAGAATATATATGTAGACCTAAAAATTTACATACTTCCACACTATGAATGATTTTGTCATCCAACAACAGATCGACATCACACTTACTATTTTGAAAATATCATTTTATCGGTCTTAGGGAAGTTCAGGTTGAGATTAATACTATTGAACCATTGGCAAATGCTATTGACTGATTCATAGTTATCAATCTCGAGTTAATCACAGTCAAAACCAGAGTTCAAAATAGTGGTATCATCTGCGTACTAGGTTATATCTGCCCCTAAACCACTCATACTAATATCATTTATATATATTATGTTGAAAAGGAGGGAACCCAAGGCAGAACCTTGTGTGACTCCAAACTTGACCTCCTCTAATCCAGATCTACAATTTAAGTTGGGCTTACTATTACTACCAATTTCATTTCAGTATATTGAGTCCTGTCACAGAGAAGAAGAATCCTCTACTTTGTGGTCCTGTTCGTAAGATACGACTTTAAAAAATGTTATGCTTGTCCCTAATGACAATTCTGTACAATTTATCTAGGAGTATCGTAAGGTCGACAGTATCAATCGCTTTGCTCAGGTCAATGAAAGTGGCAATTGAATGTTTTTTATTATCTTAATTATGAATTATTTTACTAACAAAACTGACAACTGCTGTTAATGTAGATTTGCCTTTCATGAAACCATGCTGATTGGTACTGAGAAAGTTGAATTTATTAAAAAAGGAAAACATTCTCATTTCTATTATCTTTTCAAATATCTTAGAGAATGCTGAAACAATTGATACAGGCCTAGATTTCTCTATATTATCTTTATCCTTATGGTATATATACCATAATCAAAGGATTTATTAATAATAAAAGTTGTATATATGAGTTTGTCACATTTCTTTACAAGCCAATTTGAGAACCCATCATGATCCTCCGATTTTTTATTCTTAAGTGACCCAAGAATCTCAAGTACTTCACTTTTGAATATGGAGTCCAGATACATTGAATTTGATGAAAATCTTGTGTTTCCTCCACAGTATTCTAAAGTCTGTAAATTTCTGTTTTCTTTTATTCTCTTTGCCACAGATACATAATAATCATTAGAATTTCTATAGGATCCTGAATAATTTCATTTCCTATCCTAATCTTAATTATAGGTTCATGCTTATTATTAGCTCTACTGCCTATTTCATTATTTATAATATCCCATGTAGTTTTGCTCAAGCTATCATAAGATGAAATTTTTCTATTTATATATTCATACATATTATCAGAACAGCTCTGCAAGCTCTAAGAATCTTTTTAGATTTTTGTTTCTTCTGTTTTATTAAGGTTATGTAAATATAATTATTGTAGTGCCTATAGAAGAGAGCAGCACCCATATACTCCTCCCTAGCCAACTTCACATCATGGGTCATCCATTAATTTTTTCTGAGACAATCTTTTACAATTTACAGGGAAAGCTTTATCTTTATAATAATTATTTAATAACTTGGAAAAAGATTCATACATATTATCAACTTTTGGAGACTCATACACATCATTCCATGTCTCTTCACTGAGAAGTTCAAAGAAAACATTATTATATTGCGTTCACTATAATCCCTGAAATTTATATGGGGTGTTTGGGACAAATTACCAGGTATATTTTTTCAATAAGTCTATTATTTGGGAGTGGTGATCAGAAATATAAGTTTCAAGAACATCACTCCTACAAAAAGATCCATCTAAGTCGGTCGCTATGCTATCTATTATTGTTTTGGAGTGTGATGTTTCCCTAGTAAAGTTTTCTATACATAGACGTGAATTAATTATGAGACAGGAGCATATCTTTGAGTGAATAACTATTATTCGTATCTTCTGCTGTATTTATGTTAAAATCTGAGATTTTATTCTTATGTGTAGATAGTTTTGACATTATCTTATCTAGAGCTTCTATAAATGGTTTTACTTCAGAAGAAGGAGATCTATACAAAGACATTAAATAAAATTCCTCCCCTCTCAACAAGATTGAAATTAAACAGAATTCGATAATTTTCTCCATGCAAAGCTCTTTTAACCAATGGGACTCTATAATATTAATTTTGTATCTACAGTTATTTTTGGAAAATATTGCAACACCACCTCCTCTATAAGTCTCTCTAGAAAAATGTATAATTAAACTGTAACCTGCTATATTTACCTGTTCAATCTCGAATGATTTCAAACCATGTTCTGATAAGCACAAAATATCCGGTTTTATCTCCTCCAACACCACACTCATTTCTGAAAGTTTATTCTTCAAATGTTGTATATTGAGGTGCATTATTCTGATTGAAATTTCGGCTGAAGACACCAGAGTTGTTTTGGTAGAAGATTCAAAACGATTGATACACCTTGGTTTGCTATTCACCAATGTTATACCATGATCTTTGTCCGAAGTGATTAGTTTAAACAGTTATGTTGCTGAGTTGTGATGTCGCCAAGCTGCTTCAATTTGTTGAATTTTTGAATATGACCTACGATTTTATCGGCAGTAACACGTTTCCCCATTGAGTTCAGATGTAGGCCATGCTGAATTTGGAATCTTCTTCCTAAATTATGCATTTCCCACAGCTCCACATTGTTGAAGAGTCTGGTCATCAGTTTGATCCTGTAATTGGAGTCTGCTATGATTTTGTTGATATGTGATCTTGGAGAAAGGTCGTACCTATGTGGAATAGTTGATAACAGCATTCGAACACCAGTCAGTTCCGTTAATAGCTTTTCTATTGATCTCAAAAGATTATTATTTTGTGATTTTCTGTTAATAGTTGTGTGGCAGAGAGGTCCTAAAGTCCTAACTCTGCCCTCAATAAAGGCAATCAATCAATCTATATCATTGGTACCACCCATCAAAACCACCTTCTCATTGCGAGAAAGATTTTCACATTCACTCAGACATTCGGATGTAACCGTGTCGAAGTTAGCTCCTGGCTTGATAATAGCCTACTAAATACGCGACAATTATTGGAAACTTTCTCTCCCATACTTCTACCGTGGCTGTCAGCGAATATTTTAATAATACCGGGTGTTGCTAGTTTCGAGTCTCGATTATTAGAGGAAACATATGATACAGAGCGTCCATGGTCAGAGTTCATTAATCGTAAGCTTGGGTTTGTATTCAATTCTTTGATCTGAGTGTTGAGACTAGATACAGTATTTTTCAATCGATCAATCTCCTGCAGTAAATCGTATTCTATCATAACTCATCATAATTTCCAATTCCAAGTCTTGAATTTCTCTGTGAAGATGATTGTTGTTTTCATTTAATATTTTGATTGTGCGTTCTCGGGTGTTAATAATATCTAAAGCATAACAATTTGGTTTGCATTTCCTTGTTGTCAATTTGTAGTACGGTTCAGTTTGTGTATCAATACTTTTCCTCCAAATTCCTCCAAATTCCAATTCCCTTTAAGGTTGTCGTAATCTTCAACTCATCCATGTTTTGAAATTTGAATTATATTAATCAGTTTTATTCAATCGATAGAATTGTTTTTGCTGTACGGTAGTAGGGTAAGTAGATTAATAGTAGGCTAAGTTGATTGATATTGTTTAGGAGATTGCTATGTATCATATCAAGTATTTCGGAAGTTAATTAGTACCTACTGTTAGCCGAAAGCAGGGGAGGATATAGAGGAGAATAACAGGAGTTTCTCTTTCTTTGTCCTTAAGTTGATTGTAAATGATAGATAAATAAATGGTAACAATCGGGAGATATTGTTGATCAAAAACTAAAATTCATCAAAATTGATTTTTTCTTTAGATTCTACTCATTTTTGAAAAATCATGATCGGATATAGAGAGTTCCGAATGATCTTATTTCATTCAAAATGTTATAGTCTAAAAAATTCATGCAAATTTTTCTGACCGATTTGGCGGAAATAGCTGAAAACCGAATGAACCGAAAATACGAGGTTTTTGGACCACTCACAAGGAAATTTTGCATGAAAAGATTGGTTCTGGACTTCTCTCATGTATCCAAAGAATAAATAGAAAAGTCAGAGCTACAATATGAATAGCAAGCACCAATGT